>NC_088235.1:6520847-6537200 GCF_036934945.1 Oncorhynchus masou masou
TTAGTAGGACTACTTTTCACTACAAAAGCAGTGCACTATAAAAGGGGGTAGGGTGAATTTGGGATTCAGGCATTGATAAGCCTGACATTCATTGGGCTGGAGTGAAAATGAAATGATTGCCTTAAAGCAAATCTTCCTCATATTAGGTTCAGCACTTCCCTCAGTGGTCCTATAGTACAGTAACAGTCAGCTTCCCTCAGACTGGTCCTATAGTACAGTAACAGCTTCCCTCAGTGGTCCTATAGTACAGTAACAGCTTCCTCAGACTGGTCCTATAGTACAGTAACAGTCAGCTTCCCTCAGACTGGTCCTATAGTACAGTAACAGCTTCCCTCAGACTGGTCCTATAGTACAGTAACAGTCAGCTTCCCTCAGACTGGTCCTATAGTACAGTAACAGCTTCCCTCAGACTGGTCCTATAGTAGAGTAAGAGTCAGCTTCCCTCAGACTGGTCCTATAGTACAGTAACAGCTTCCCTCAGACTGGTCCTATAGTACAGTAACAGCTTCCTCAGACTGGTCCTATAGTACAGTCAGCTTCCCCCAGACTGGTCCTATAGTACAGTAACAGTCAGCTTCCCTCAGACTGGTCCTATAGTACAGTAACAGCTTCCCTCAGACTGGTCCTATAGTACAGTAACAGCTTCCTCAGACTGGTCCTATAGTACAGTAACAGTCAGCTTCCCTCAGACTGGTCCTATAGTACAGTAACAGTCAGCTTCCCTCAGACTGGTCCTATAGTACAGTAACAGCTTCCCTCAGACTGGTCCTATAGTACAGTAACAGCTTCCCTCAGACTGGTCCTATAGTACAGTAACAGCTTCCCTCAGACTGGTCCTATAGTACAGTAACAGCTTCCTCAGACTGGTCCTATAGTACAGTAACAGTCAGCTTCCCTCAGACTGGTCCTATAGTACAGTAACAGTCAGCTTCCCTCAGACTGGTCCTATAGTACAGTAACAGCTTCCCTCAGACTGGTCCTATAGTACAGTAACAGCTTCCCTCAGACTGGTCCTATAGTACAGTAACAGCTTCCCTCAGACTGGTCCTATAGTACAGTAACAAGCTTCCCTCAGACTGGTCCTATAGTACAGTAACAGTCAGCTCAGCTCAGACTGGTCCTATAGTACAGTAACAGCTTCCCTCAGACTGGTCCTATAGTACAGTAACAGCTTCCCCCAGACTGGTCCTATAGTACAGTAACAGTCAGCTCAGCTCAGACTGGTCCTATAGTACAGTAACAACTTCCCTCAGACTGGTCCTATAGTACAGTAACAGCTTCCCTCAGACTGGTCCTATAGTACAGTAACAGTCAGCTTCCCTCAGACTGGTCCTATAGTACAGTAACAGTCAGCTTCAGCTCAGACTGGTCCTATAGTACAGTAACAGTCAGCTCAGCTCAGACTGGTCCTATAGTACAGTAACAGCTTCCCTCAGACTGGTCCTATAGTACAGTAACAGTCAGCTTCCCTCAGACTGGTCCTATAGTACAGTAACAGTCAGCTTCCCTCAGACTGGTCCTATAGTACAGTAACAGCTTCCCTCAGTGGTCCTATAGTACAGTAACAGCTTCCTCAGACTGGTCCTATAGTACAGTAACAGTCAGCTTCCCTCAGACTGGTCCTATAGTACAGTAACAGCTTCCCTCAGACTGGTCCTATAGTACAGTAACAGTCAGCTTCCCTCAGACTGGTCCTATAGTACAGTAACAGCTTCCCTCAGACTGGTCCTATAGTAGAGTAAGAGTCAGCTTCCCTCAGACTGGTCCTATAGTACAGTAACAGCTTCCCTCAGACTGGTCCTATAGTACAGTAACAGACTTCCTCAGACTGGTCCTATAGTACAGTCAGCTTCCCTCAGACTGGTCCTATAGTACAGTAACAGTCAGCTTCCCTCAGACTGGTCCTATAGTACAGTAACAGCTTCCCTCAGACTGGTCCTATAGTACAGTAACAGCTTCCTCAGACTGGTCCTATAGTACAGTAACAGTCAGCTTCCCTCAGACTGGTCCTATAGTACAGTAACAGTCAGCTTCCCTCAGACTGGTCCTATAGTACAGTAACAGCTTCCCTCAGACTGGTCCTATAGTACAGTAACAGCTTCCCTCAGACTGGTCCTATAGTACAGTAACAGCTTCCCTCAGACTGGTCCTATAGTACAGTAACAGCTTCCCTCAGACTGGTCCTATAGTACAGTAACAGTCAGCTCAGCTCAGACTGGTCCTATAGTACAGTAACAGCTTCCCTCAGACTGGTCCTATAGTACAGTAACAGCTTCCCCCAGACTGGTCCTATAGTACAGTAACAGTCAGCTCAGCTCAGACTGGTCCTATAGTACAGTAACAGCTTCCCTCAGACTGGTCCTATAGTACAGTAACAGCTTCCCCCAGACTGGTCCTATAGTACAGTAACAGTCAGCTTCCCTCAGACTGGTCCTATAGTACAGTAACAGTCAGCTCAGCTCAGACTGGTCCTATAGTACAGTAACAGTCAGCTCAGCTCAGACTGGTCCTATAGTACAGTAACAGCTTCCCTCAGACTGGTCCTATAGTACAGTAACAGTCAGCTTCCCTCAGACTGGTCCTATAGTACAGTAACAGTCAGCTTCCCTCAGACTGGTCCTATAGTACAGTAACAGCTTCCCTCAGACTGGTCCTATAGTACAGTAACAGTCAGCTTCCCTCAGACTGGTCCTATAGTACAGTAACAGTCAGCTCAGCTCAGACTGGTCCTATAGTACAGTAACAGTCAGCTCAGCTCAGACTGGTCCTATAGTACAGTAACAGCTTCCCTCAGACTGGTCCTATAGTACAGTAACAGTCAGCTCAGCTCAGACTGGTCCTACGCACAAGGACTTATCAAACCATTTTAATGTATGGCACAGTCTGAAAGTGTACCTCTCCACGGCTGAAGGATATGAATTCACATGGGCACTTATGTTTCCCATCGATTCTGTGAAACATGTCCCGTTTCAAGGCATTAGCCAATCAACATGTCCCGTTTCAAGGCATTAGCCAATCAACATGTCCCGTTTCAAGGCATTAGCCAATCAACATCTCCCGTTTCAAGGCATTAGCCAATCAACATGTCCCGTTTCAAGGCATTAGACAAACAACATGTCCCGTTTCAAGGCATTAGCCAAATAGGACCTCTTACAGTATCTCATAAGAATCTCATATTTCTTGGTTTACCTTTCACCCTCAGAGTTCCTCAGCCTCCTCCTCCAGTCCTAGTTTACCATTCCTCAGCCTCTTCCTCCAGTCCTAGTTTACCATTCCTCAGCCTCTTCCTCAGTCCTAGTTTACCATTCCTCAGCCTCTTCCTTCAACCCTAGTTTACCATTCTTCAGCCTCTTCCTTCAGTCCTAGTTTACCATTCCTCAGCCTCTTCCTCCAGTCCTAGTTTACCATTCCTCAGCCTCTTCCTTCAACCCTAGTTTACCATTCTTCAGCCTCTTCCTCCAGTCCTAGTTTACCATTCCTCAGCCTCTTCCTCCAGTCCTAGTTTACCATTCCTCAGCCTCTTCCTCCAGTCCTAGTTTACCATTCCTCAGCCTCTTCCTCCAGCCCTAGTTTACCATTCCTCAGCCTCTTCCTCCAGTCCTAGTTTACCATTCCTCAGACTCTTCCTCCAGTCCTAGTTTACCATTCCTCAGCCTCTTCCTCCAGTCCTAGTTTACCATTCCTCAGCCTCCTCCTCCAGTCCTAGTTTACCATTCCTCAGCCTCTTCCTCCAGTCCTAGTTTACCATTCCTCAGCCTCTTCCTCCAGTCCTAGTTTACCATTCCTCAGCCTCTTCCTCCAGTCCTAGTTTACCATTCCTCAGCCTCTTCCTCCAGTCCTAGTTTACCATTCCTCAGCATCTTCCTCCAGTCCTAGTTTACCATTCCTCAGCATCTTCCTCCAGTCCTAGTTTACCATTCCTCAGACTCTTCCTCCAGTCCTAGTTTACCATTCCTCAGCATCTTCCTCCAGTTCTAGTTTACCATTCCTCAGCATCTTCCTCCAGTTCTAGTTTACCATTCCTCAGCATCTTCCTCCAGTCCTAGTTTACCATTCCTCAGTCCTAGTTTACCATTCCTCAGCCTCTTCCTCCAGTCCTAGTTTACCATTCCTCAGACTCTTCCTCCAGTCCTAGTTTACCATTCCTCAGCCTCTTCCTCCAGTCCTAGTTTACCATTCCTCAGCATCTTCCTCCAGTCCTAGTTTACCATTCCTCAGCCTCTTCCTCCAGTCCTAGTTTACCATTCCTCAGCCCTAGTTTACCATTCCTCAGCCCTAGTTTACCATTCCTCAGCCCTAGTTTACCATTCCTCAGCATCTTCCTCCAGTTCTAGTTTACCATTCCTCAGCATCTTCCTCCAGTCCTAGTTTACCATTCCTCAGTCCTAGTTTACCATTCCTCAGCCTCTTCCTTCAACCCTAGTTTACCATTCCTCAGCCTCTTCCTCCAGTCCTAGTTTACCATTCCTCAGCCTCTTCCTCCAGTCCTAGTTTACCATTCCTCAGCCTCTTCCTCCAGTCCTAGTTTACCATTCCTCAGCCTCTTCCTCCAGTCCTAGTTTACCATTCCTCAGCCTCTTCCTCCAGTCCTAGTTTACCATTCCTCAGCATCTTCCTCCAGTCCTAGTTTACCATTCCTCAGCCTCTTCCTCCAGTCCTAGTTTACCATTCCTCAGCCTCTTCCTCTTCCTCCAGTCCTAGTTTACCATTCCTCAGCCTCTTCCTCCAGTCCTAGTTTACCATTCCTCAGCCTCTTCCTTCAGCCATAGTTTACCATTCCTCAGCCTCTTCCTTCAGCCATAGTTTACCATTCCTCAGCCTCTTCCTCCAGTCCTAGTTTACCATTCCTCAGCCTCTTCCTTCAGTCCTAGTTTACCATTCCTCAGCCTCTTCCTCCAGTCCTAGTTTACCATTCCTCAGCCTCTTCCTCCAGTCCTAGTTTACCATTCCTCAGCCTCTTCCTCCAGTCCTAGTTTACCATTCCTCAGCCTCTTCCTCCAGTCCTAGTTTACCATTCCTCAGCCTCTTCCTCCAGTCCTAGTTTACCATTCCGCAGCCTCTTCCTCCAGTCCTAGTTTACCATTCCTCAGCCTCTTCCTTCAGTCCTAGCTTCACCACTCCTCAGCCTCTTCCTCCAGTCCTAGTTTACCATTCCTCAGCCTCTTCCTTCAGCCATAGTTTACCATTCCTCAGCCTCTTCCTCCAGTCCTAGTTTACCATTCCTCAGCCTCTTCCTCCAGTCCTAGTTTACCATTCCTCAGCCTCTTCCTTCAGTCCTAGTTTACCATTCCTCAGCCTCTTCCTCCAGTCCTAGTTTACCATTCCGCAGCCTCTTCCTCCAGTCCGGCTTACCATTCCCTCAGCCTCTTCCTTCAGTCCTAGTTTACTATTCCTCAGCCTCTTCCTCCAGTCCTAGTTTACCATTCGCAGCCTCTTCCTCCAGTCCTAGTTTACCATTCCTCAGCCTCTTCCTCCAGTCCTAGCTTACTCATTCCTCAGCCTCTTCCTCCAGTCCTAGTTTACCATTCCTCAGCCTCTTCCTCCAGTCCTAGTTTATCATTCCCGCAGCCTCTCCTCCCCTCCAGTCTAGTTTACCATTCTCAGCCTCTTCCTCCAGTCCTAGTTTACCATTCCTCAGCCTCTTCCTCCAGTCCTAGTTTACCATTCCTCAGCCTCTTCCTCCAGTCCTAGTTTATCATTCCCTCTTCCTCTTCCTCCTCAGTTTACCTCTTCCTCCAGTCCTAGTTTACCATTCCCTCAGCCTCTTCCTCCAGTCCTCAGTTTCCACTAGTTTATCATTCCTCAGCCTCTTCCTCCAGTCCTAGTTTACCATTCCTCAGCCTCTTCCTCCAGTCCTAGTTTACCATTCCTCAGCCTCTTCCTCCCAGTCCTAGTTTACCATTCCTCAGCCTCTTCCTCCAGTCCTAGTTTACCATTCCTCAGCCTCTTCCTCCAGTCCTAGTTTACCATTCCTCAGCCTCTTCCTCCAGTCCTAGTTTACCATTCCTCAGCCTCTTCCTTCAGTCCTAGTTTACCATTCCTCAGCCTCTTCCTCCAGTCCTAGTTTACCATTCCTCAGCCTCTTCCTCCAGTCCTAGTTTACCATTCCTCAGCCTCTTCCTCCAGTCCTAGTTTACCATTCCTCAGCCTCTTCCTCCAGTCCTAGTTTACCATTCCTCAGCCTCTTCCTCCAGTCCTAGTTTACCATTCCTCAGCCTCTTCCTTCAGCCCTAGTTTACCATTCCTCAGCCTCTTCCTCTCAGTCCTCCCAGTTTACCATTCCTCAGCCTCTTCCTCCAGTCCTAGTTTACCATTCCTCAGCCTCTTCCTCCAGTCCAGTCCTAGTTTAGTCCATTCCTCAGCCTCTTCCTCCAGTCCTAGTTTACCATTCCTCAGCCTCTTCCTCCAGTCCTAGTTTACCATTCCTCAGCCTCTTCCTCCAGTCCTAGTTTACCATTCCTCAGCCTCTTCCTCCAGTCCTAGTTTACCATTCCTCAGCCTCTTCCTCCAGTCCTAGTTTACCATTCTTCAGCCTCTTCCTCCAGTCCTAGTTTACCATTCCTCAGCCTCTTCCTCCAGTCCTAGTTTACCATTCCTCAGCCTTTTCCTCCAGTCCTAGTTTACCATTCCTCAGCCTTTTCCTCCAGTCCTAGTTTACCTCCAGCCTCTTCCTTCAGCCTAGTTTACCATTCCTCAGCCTTTTCCTCCAGTCCTAGTTTATCCATTCCTCAGCCTTTTCCTCCAGTCCTAGTTTACCATTCCTCAGCCTCTTCCTTCAGTCCATAGTTTACCATTCCTCAGCCTCTTCCTCCAGTCCCTGGTTACCATTCCTCAGCCTCTTCCTCCAGTCCTAGTTTACCATTCCTCAGCCTCTTCCTTCAGTCCTAGTTTACCATTCCTCAGCCTCTTCCTCCAGTCCTAGTTTACCATTCCTCAGCCTCTTCCTCCAGTCCTAGTTTACCATTCCTCAGCCTCTTCCTTCAGTCATAGTTTACCATTCCTCAGCCTCTTCCTCCTTCCCAAGCCTCTTCCTCCCCTAGTTTACCATTCCTCAGCCTCTTTTCCTCTTCCTCTCAGTCTAGTTTACCATTCCTCAGCCTCTTCCTCTTCCTCCAGTCCTAGTTTACCATTCCTCAGCCTCTTCTCCAGTCCTAGTTTACCATTCTCAGCCTCTTCCTCCAGTCCTAGTTTACCATTCCTCAGCCTCTTCCTCCAGTCCTAGTTTACCATTCCTCAGCCTCTTCCTCCAGTCCTAGTTTACCATTCCTCAGCCTCTTCCTCCAGTCCTAGTTTACCATTCCTCTTCCTCTTCCTTCAGTCCTAGTTTACCATTCCTCAGCCTCTTCCTTCAGTCCTAGTTTACCATTCCTCAGCCCTTCCTTCAGTCCTAGTTTACCATTCCTCACAACCCTAGTTTACCATTCCTCAGCCTCTTCCTCTTCCTCCAGTCCTAGTTTACCATTCCTCAGCCTCTTCCTCCAGTCCCTAGTTTACCATTCCTCAGCCTCTTCCTCTTCCTCCAGTCCTAGTTTACCATTCCTCAGCCTCTTCCTCCAGTCCTAGTTTACCATTCCTCAGCCTCTTCCTTCAGTCCTAGTTTACCATTCCTCAGCCTCTTCCTCCAGTCCTAGTTTACCATTCCTCAGCCTCTTCCTCCAGTCCTAGTTTACCATTCTCAGCCTCTTCCTCCAGTCCTAGTTTACCATTCCTCAGCCTCTTCCTCCAGTCCTAGTTTACCATTCCTCAGCCTCTTCCTCCAGTCCTAGTTTACCATTCCTCAGCCTCTTCCTTCAGTCCTAGTTTACCATTCCTCAGCATCTTCCTTCAGTCCTAGTTTACCATTCCTCAGCATCTTCCTTCAGTCCTAGTTTACCATTCCTCAGCCTCTTCCTCTTCCTCCAGTCCTAGTTTACCATTCCTCAGCATCTTCCTTCAGTCCTAGTTTACCATTCCTCTGCCTCTTCCTCCAGTCCTAGTTTACCATTACTCAGCCTCTTCCTCTTCCTCCAGTCCTAGTTTACCATTCCTCTGCCTCTTCCTCCAGTCCTAGTTTACCATTCCTCAGCCTCTTCCTCTTCCTCCAGTCCTAGTTTACCATTCCTCAGCTTCTTCCTCCAGTCCTAGTTTACCATTCCTCAGCCTCTTCCTCCAGTCCTAGTTTACCATTCCTCTTCCTCTTCCTCCAGTCCTAGTTTACCATTCCTCAGCCTCTTCCTCCAGTCCTAGTTTACCATTCCTCAGCCTCTTCCTTCAATCCTAGTTTACCATTCCTCAGCCTCTTCCTCCAGTCCTAGTTTACCATTCCTCAGCCTCTTCCTCAGTCCTAGTTTACCATTCCTCAGCCTCTTCCTCCAGTCCTAGTTTACCATTCCTCAGCCTCTTCCTCCAGTCCTAGTTTACCATTCCTCAGCCTCTTCCTCCAGTCCTAGTTTACCATTCCTCAGCCTCTTCCTTCAGCCCTAGTTTACCATTCCTCAGCCTCTTCCTCCAGTCCTAGTTTACCATTCCTCAGCCTCTTCCTTCAGCCCTAGTTTACCATTCCTCTGCCTCTTCCTCCAGTCCTAGTTTACCATTCCTCTGCCTCTTCCTCCAGTCCTAGTTTACCATTCCTCAGCCTCTTCCTCCAGTCCTAGTTTACCATTCCTCAGCCTCTTCCTTCAGCCCTAGTTTACCATTCCTCTGCCTCTTCCTCCAGGCCTAGTTTACCATTCCTCAGCCTCTTCCTCCAGTCCTAGTTTACCATTCCTCTGCCTCTTCCTCCAGTCCTAGTTTACCATTCCTCAGCCTCTTCCTCCAGTCCTAGTTTACCATTCCTCAGCCTCTTCCTCCAGTCCTAGTTTACCATTCCTCAGCCTCTTCCTTCAGTCCTAGTTTACCATTCCTCAGCCTCTTCCTCTTCCTCCAGTCCTAGTTTACCATTCCTCAGCCTCTTCCTTCAGTCCTAGTTTACCATTCCTCAGCCTCTTCCTCCAGTCCTAGTTTACCATTCCTCAGCCTCTTCCTCTTCCTCCAGTCCTAGTTTACCATTCCTCAGCCTCTTCCTTCAGTCCTAGTTTACCATTCCTCAGCCTCTTCCTCAGCCCTAGTTTACCATTCCTCAGCCTCTTCCTTCAGCCCTAGTTTACCATTCCTCAGCCTCTTCCTCCAGTCCTAGTTTACCATTCCTCAGCCTCTTCCTTCAGCCCTAGTTTACCATTCCTCTGCCTCTTCCTCCAGTCCTAGTTTACCATTCCTCAGCCTCTTCCTCCAGTCCTAGTTTACCATTCCTCAGCTTCTTCCTCCAGTCCTAGTTTACCATTCCTCAGCCTCTTCCTCCAGTCCTAGTTTACCATTCCTCAGCCTCTTCCTTCAGTCCTAGTTTACCATTCCTCAGCCCTAGTTTACCATTCCTCAGCCTCTTCCTTCAGTCCTAGTTTACCATTCCTCAGCCCTAGTTTACCATTCCTCAGCTTCTTCCTCCAGTCCTAGTTTACCATTCCTCAGCCTCTTCCTCCAGTCCTAGTTTACCATTCCTCAGCCTCTTCCTCTTCCTCCAGTCCTAGTTTACCATTCCTCTGCCTCTTCCTCCAGTCCTAGTTTACCATTCCTCAGCCTCTTCCTCTTCCTCCAGTCCTAGTTTACCATTCCTCAGCTTCTTCCTCCAGTCCTAGTTTACCATTCCTCAGCCTCTTCCTCCAGTCCTAGTTTACCATTCCTCTTCCTCTTCCTCCAGTCCTAGTTTACCATTCCTCAGCCTCTTCCTCCAGTCCTAGTTTACCATTCCTCAGCCTCTTCCTCCAGTCCTAGTTTACCATTCCTCAGCCTCTTCCTCCAGTCCTAGTTTACCATTCCTCAGCCTCTTCCTCCAGTCCTAGTTTACCATTCCTCAGCCTCTTCCTCCAGTCCTAGTTTACCATTCCTCTTCCTCTTCCTTCAGTCCTAGTTTACCATTCCTCAGCCTCTTCCTTCAGTCCTAGTTTACCATTCCTCAGCCTCTTCCTCCAGTCCTAGTTTACCATTCCTCAGCCTCTTCCTCCAGTCCTAGTTTACCATTCCTCAGCCTCTTCCTTCAGTCCTAGTTTACCATTCCTCAGCCTCTTCCTTCAGTCCTAGTTTACCATTCCCCAGCCTCTTCCTCCAGTCCTAGTTTACCATTCCTCAGCCTCTTCCTCCAGTTCTAGTTTACCATTCCTCAGCCTCTTCCTCCAGTCCTAGTTTACCATTCCTCAGCCTCTTCCTCCAGTCCTAGTTTACCATTCCTCAGCCTCTTCCTCCAGTCCTAGTTTACCATTCCTCAGCCTCTTCCTCAGTCCTAGTATACCATTCCTCCAACCTCTTCCTCCAGTCCTAGTTTACCATTCCTCAGCCTCTTCCTCCAGTCCTAGTTTACCATTCCTCAGCCTCTTCCTCCAGTCCTAGTTTACCATTCCTCAGCCTCTTCCTCCAGTCCTAGTTTACCATTCCTCAGCCTCTTCCTTCAGCCCTAGTTTACCATTCCTCAGCCTCTTCCTCCAGTCCTAGTTTACCATTCCTCAGCCTCTTCCTCCAGTCCTAGTTTACCATTCCTCAGCCTCTTCCTCCAGTCCTAGTTTACCATTCCTCAGCCTCTTCCTTCAGTCCTAGTTTACCATTCCTCAGTCCTAGTTTACCATTCCTCAGCCTCTTCCTCCAGTCCTAGTTTACCATTCCTCAGCCTCTTCCTCCAGTCCTAGTTTACCATTCCTCAGCCTCTTCCTCCAGTCCTAGTTTACCATTCCTCAGCCCTAGTTTACCGTTACCCAGCCGCAGCATCCCAAATGGTACCTTATTCCCTAGTTAGTGCACTATTTCTTGACTAGACTGGTCAAAAGTAGTGCGCTATCTAGGGAATAGGAAGCTATTTGGGATACAACCTGTTGTTTTTTCCACACTTGTGAATAGAATGAAGGCAGCAGCTCCATTTTCTGAATAGATTGATTGATTCTCAGCTGGTCTTGTAAGAAGCTGCTGAAATTGATTCTCAACTGGCCTTGTATGAAGCTGCTGAAATTGATTCTCAACTGGCCTTGTACGAAGCTGCTGAAATTGATTCTCAACTGGCCTTGTGTGAAGCTGCTGAAATTGATTCTCAGCTGGCCTTGTACGAAGCTGCTGAAATTGATTCGCAACTGGCCTTGTGTGAAGCTGCTGAAATTGATTCTCAACTGGCCTTGTGTGAAGCTGCTGAAATTGATTCTCAGCTGGCCTTGTATGAAGCTGCTGAAATTGATTCTCAACTGGCCTTGTATGAAGCTGCTGAAATTGATTCTCAACTGGCCTTGTACGAAGCTGCTGAAATTGATTCTCAACTGGCCTTGTATGAAGCTGCTGAAATTGATTCTCAACTGGCCTTGTGTGAAGCTGCTGAAATTGATTCTCAACTGGCCTTGTATGAAGCTGCTGAAATTGATTCTCAACTGGCCTTGTGTGAAGCTGCTGAAATTGATTCTCAACTGGCCTTGTATGAAGCTGCTGAAATTGATTCTCAACTGGCCTTGTACGAAGCTGCTGAAATTGATTCTCAACTGGCCTTGTGTGAAGCTGCTGAAATTGATTCTCAACTGGCCTTGTACGAAGCTGCTGAAATTGATTCTCAACTGGCCTTGTATGAAGCTGCTGAAATTGATTCTCAACTGGACTTGTGTGAAGCTGCTGAAATTGATTCTCAACTGGCCTTGTGTGAAGCTGCTGAAATTGATTCTCAACTGGCCTTGTGTGAAGCTGCTGAAATTGATTCTCAACTGGCCTTGTACGAAGCTGCTGAAATTGATTCTCAACTGGCCTTGTGTGAAGCTGCTGAAATTGATTCTCAACTGGCCTTGTATGAAGCTGCTGAAATTGATTCTCAACTGGCCTTGTATGAAGCTGCTGAAATTGATTCTCAGCTGGCCTTGTGTGAAGCTGCTGAAATTGATTCTCAACTGGCCTTGTGTGAAGCTGCTGAAATTGATTCTCAACTGGCCTTGTACGAAGCTGCTGAAATTTCTTCTCAACTGGCCTTGTGTGAAGCTGCTGAAATTGATTCTCAACTGGCCTTGTATGAAGCTGCTGAAATTGATTCTCAACTGGCCTTGTGTGAAGCTGCTGAAATTGATTCTCAACTGGCCTTGTGTGAAGCTGCTGAAATTGATTCTCAACTGGCCTTGTGTGAAGCTGCTGAAATTGATTCTCAACTGGCCTTGTGTGAAGCTGCTGAAATTGATTCTCAACTGGCCTTGTGTGAAGCTGCTGAAATTGATTCTCAGCTGGCCTTGTGTGAAGCTGCTGAAATTGATTCTCAACTGGCCTTGTGTGAAGCTGCTAAAATTGATTCTCAACTGGCCTTGTGTGAAGCTGCTGAAATTGATTCTCAACTGGCCTTGTGTGAAGCTGCTGAAATTGATTCTCAACTGGCCTTGTATGAAGCTGCTGAAATTGATTCTCAGCTGGCCTTGTGTGAAGCTGCTGAAATTGATTCTCAACTGGCCTTGTGTGAAGCTGCTGAAATTGATTCTCAACTGGCCTTGTGTGAAGCTGCTGAAATTGATTCTCAACTGGCCTTGTATGAAGCTGCTGAAATTGATTCTCAACTGGCCTTGTGTGAAGCTGCTGAAATTGATTCTCAACTGGCCTTGTGTGAAGCTGCTGAAATTGATTCTCAACTGGCCTTGTGTGAAGCTGCTGAAATTGATTCTCAACTGGCCTTGTGTGAAGCTGCTGAAATTGATTCTCAACTGGCCTTGTGTGAAGCTGCTGAAATTGATTCTCAACTGGCCTTGTGTGAAGCTGCTGAAATTGATTCTCAACTGGCCTTGTGTGAAGCTGCTGAAATTGATTCTCAACTGGCCTTGTATGAAGCTGCTGAAATTGATTCTCAGCTGGCCTTGTATGAAGCTGCTGAAATTGATTCTCAACTGGCCTTGTATGAAGCTGCTGAAATTGATTCTCAACTGGCCTTGTGTGAAGCTGCTGAAATTGATTCTCAACTGGCCTTGTGTGAAGCTGCTGAAATTGATTCTCAACTGGCCTTGTGTGAAGCTGCTGAAATTGATTCTCAACTGGCCTTGTGTGAAGCTGCTGAAATTGATTCTCAGCTGGCCTTGTGTGAAGCTGCTGAAATTGATTCTCAACTGGCCTTGTATGAAGCTGCTGAAATTGATTCTCAACTGGCCTTGTGTGAAGCTGCTGAAATTGATTCTCAACTGGCCTTGTGTGAAGCTGCTGAAATTGATTCTCAGCTGGCCTTGTGTGAAGCTGCTGAAATTGATTCTCAACTGGCCTTGTGTGAAGCTGCTGAAATTGATTCTCAACTGGCCTTGTACGAAGCTGCTGAAATTGATTCTCAACTGGCCTTGTGTGAAGCTGCTGAAATTGATTCTCAACTGGCCTTGTACGAAGCTGCTGAAATTGATTCTCAACTGGCCTTGTACGAAGCTGCTGAAATTGATTCTCAACTGGCCTTGTATGAAGCTGCTGAAATTGATTCTCAACTGGCCTTGTGTGAAGCTGCTGAAATTGATTCTCAACTGGCCTTGTGTGAAGCTGCTGAAATTGATTCTCAGCTGGCCTTGTGTGAAGCTGCTGAAATTGATTCTCAACTGGCCTTGTACGAAGCTGCTGAAATTGATTCTCAACTGGCCTTGTACGAAGCTGCTGAAATTGATTCTCAACTGGCCTTGTACGAAGCTGCTGAAATTGATTCTCAACTGGCCTTGTGTGAAGCTGCTGAAATTGATTCTCAACTGGCCTTTTGTGAAGCTGCTGAAATTGATTCTCAACTGGCCTTGTGTGAAGCTGCTGAAATTGATTCTCAACTGGCCTTGTGTGAAGCTGCTGAAATTGATTCTCAACTGGCCTTGTGTGAAGCTGCTGAAATTGATTCTCAACTGGCCTTGTGTGAAGCAGCTGAAATTGATTCTCAACTGGCCTTGTGTGAAGCAGCTGAAATTGATTCTCAACTGGCCTTGTGTGAAGCTGCTGAAATTGATTCTCAACTGGCCTTGTGTGAAGCTGCTGAAATTGATTCTCAACTGGCCTTGTGTGAAGCTGCTGAAATTGATTCTCAGCTGGCCTTGTGTGAAGCTGCTGAAATTGATTCTCAAATGGCCTTGTGTGAAGCAGCTGGAATTGATTCTCAACTGGCCTTGTGTGAAGCTGCTGAAATTGATTCTCAACTGGCCTTGTGTGAAGCTGCTGAAATTGATTCTCAACTGGCCTTGTGTGAAGCTGCTGGAATGTCTGAATGTGTCAGTCTGTGAGGAGGAGCGAGGGGTGTGAGGAGGAGCGAGGGGTGTGAGGAGGAGCGAGGGGTGTGAGGAGGAGCGAGGGGTGTGAGGAGGAGCGAGGGGTGTGAGGAGGAGCGAGGGGTGTGAGGAGGAGCGAGGGGGTGTGAGGAGGGGAGCGAGGGTGTGAGGAGGAGCGAGGGTGTGAGGAGGAGCGAGGGGGTGTGAGGAGGAGCGGGGGTGTGAGGAGGAGCGAGGGGGTGCAGAAGGGGTTGGTTGTATGTGCCGTGGATCAGATATCAGATAAGCCTGGGTCTGAAACCTGTCATATGTTTCCTCACTGCACAGAAAAGGGCTGACGGGGTCCTTTTCCTTCATAAGCCACAGCAGCATTATTCTGAGATGTCATTGGACCGGTAAGAGGTCAAAGAAACAGCTTGAGGAAATCTGACAACTGGATATAAGAATAAAACATAATATACAAACAGTAATAACTGGTCGTTGATGTTGGATCATATCTTATTTTATGAAAAAAGTTCAGAAAAAAGTACATTTAATTCACCTATTCAGTTAATGAATGTGACCGGGTTAAGGGGCAATTACGTTTTCCCCTCATTGAAATGCAATTTTCTTATTTGAAAAGCATCTTTTTTTCCCCATGGAAAAGCAAAATGGGGGAAAATGTATTTGATATTTCAGTTTAGTTCCTGAATTGACTGAAATGAACTATAATTCAACCCAGCACTGTAGTAATGATGAACGTAATTATATAACCTCATTCTGGGTCAGAATTTACTATTGGGTGAGTGTTTCTACTGTTCTGCTGTGTGAATGGGAGGCCAACCCAATGAAGATATATTCTATTCTATTCCAGCCCAGTCTAGTCCAGTCTCTTCTATTCTAAGCCAATGTATGGATACGCTATTCCACTGTGAGTTGTGCTGTGTGAATGAACGGGAGGCCCACCAACCATCCAGTCTCTTCTATTCTAGGCCAGTGTACGGATACGCTATTCCACTGTGAGTTGTGCTGTGTGAATGAACGGGAGGCCCACCAACCATCCAGCCTCTTCTATTCTAGGCCAGTGTACGGATACGTTATTCCACTGTGAGTTGTGCTGTGTGAATGAACGGGAGGCCCACCAACCATCCAGCCTCTTCTATTCTAGGCCAGTGTACGGATACGTTATTCCACTGTGAGTTGTGCTGTGTGAATGAACGGCAGGCCCACTAACCTGTTGCATCCAGGTGGTGAAGGATCGTTGCCAGGAGTTCTTCTTCTCCAGATGCAGGTAGCTGTTGAGAGGATCAGATACATGTAACGCTCCAGATACTGGACACTCTTCAGAAGCAGCTGCTGCACCTCCTTCTCACTCTTACCACTTTTAATCTGCAGGGGAATCACGGAAGAGGAGAGTCATGATAAAAAAGGGCCCTCTGCACCAAAGGATGAGAACTGTAACCATAAAAACATTTAACAGTTGTTTTAGCCGAACAGTTCAAGTGAACAGCAGCGTCCACACGACAACGGTAACTAATACACGGTACGGAAGAAACAAGACTTTATTTTAGGTGAACTATTCCTTTAATTCATGTTGTGGATCAGACTACTATGACATTGGGGAGGCAGGTAGCCTAGTGGTTAGAGCGTTGGGGCCAGTAACCAAAAGGTTGCTAGATCAAATCCCAGAGCAAGGTAAAAATCTAATCTCAGAACAAGGTAAAAAATCAATTGTCGTTCTGCCCTTGAACAGGCAGTTAACCCACTGTTCCTAGGCCGTCATTGTAAATAAGATTTCTTCTTAACTGACTTGCCTAGATAAATAATATGAAGATTGACCTCTAGACATATCTCACCTACCTCTGATCATGGGGAAAAGAGAAGTCATTATTATGGGTGTGGTCTCATTGGTAAACACTGTGTCACGAGCAGCGTGAAGGTCATGGGTTCAATTCATCAGGAATCAGATCACACAGTAAATGTCACTGTCACTTTGGATAATAGTGTCTTCTCAGTATATAGTGTATTATCATTATATTTCTGTGGTGTCTGTTTGGCTAAGATGAACACAGCACAGCCTGGTGAGAGTAAATGACAGTGAACCTTCAATCAGGCCTTAATAGCCAGGAGCAATACGTAACTGAACGAAGTACAA
>NC_088235.1:6537700-6589257 GCF_036934945.1 Oncorhynchus masou masou
TAAATAGAAGGAGAGGAGGAGGAGGTATCCTCTGTAGGGGACTAGAAGGAGAGGAGTCAGGGAGGATCCTCTGGTATCCTCTGTAGGGGACTAGAAGGAGAGGAGTCAGGGAGGAGGTATCCTCTGTAGGGGACTAGGAGGAGAGGAGGCGGGAGGAGGTATCCTCTGTAGGGGACTAGAAGGAGAGGAGGAGGGAGGAGGTATCCTCTGTAGGGGACTGATGAATGAATGCTAATCGAGTCCATATGTCCAGGAGCAGACATGCAGAGACTCTCAGTCCACATACTAGGTCCTCTCAGTCCACATACTAGGATCTCTCAGTCCACATACTAGCTCCTCTCAGTCCACATACTAGGTCCTCTCAGTCCACATACTAGGTCCTCTCAGTCCACATACTAGGTCCTCTCAGTCCACATACAGAGCTTCTCAGTCCACATACTAGGTCCTCTCAGTCCACATACTAGGTCCTCTCAGTCCACATACTAGGTCCTCTCAGTCCACATACTAGGTCCTCTCAGTCCACATACTAGGATCTCTCAGCAGACCTGAGTTTAAAATCTATTTGAAATTCTAATACTTGAAAGATTTACTGCCTGGAGTGCCAGATGGATGGGTTTATTTTAGTCTGCCAGGAGTGCCAGATGGATGGGTTTATTTTAGTCTGCCCGGAGGGCCAGATGGATGGGTTTATTTTAGTCTGCCTGGAGTGCCAGATGGATGGGTTTAGTTTAGTCTGCCTGGAGTGCCAGATGGATGGGTTTAGTTTAGTCTGCCTGGAGTGCTAGATGGGCAGGGTTTATTTTAGTCTGCCTGGAGTGCTAGATGGGCGGGGTTTAGTTTAGTCTGCCTGGAGTGCCAGATGGATGGGTTTAGTTTAGTCTGCCTGGGGTGCAAGATGGGTGGGGGTTTAGTTTAGTCTGCCTGGAGTGCCAGATGGATGGGTTTAGTTTAGTCTGCCTGGGGTGCAAGATGGGTGGGGGTTTAGTTTAGTCTACCTGGAGTGCTAGATGGACGCGGGTTTAGTTTAGTTTGGAGTCTGCCTGGAGTGCCAGATGGATGATTTAGTCTGCCTGGGGTGCAAGATGGGTGGGGGTTTAGTTTAGTCTGCCTGGAGTGCCAGATGGATGGGTTTAGTTTAGTCTGCCTGGGGTGCAAGATGGGTGGGGGTTTAGTTTAGTCTACCCGGAGTGCTAGATGGACGGGGTTTAGTTTAGTCTGCCTGGAGTGCTAGATGGGCGGGGTTTAGTTTAGTCTACCTGGAGTGCCAGATGGATTAGTTTAGTTTAGTCTGCCTGGGGTGCCAGATGGACGGGGTTTAGTTTAGTCTGCCTGGAGTGCTAGATGGACGGGGTGTAGTTTAGCTTGCCTGGAGTGCTAGATGGGCCGGGTTTAGTTTAGTCTACCTGGAGTTCCAGATGGATTAGTTTAGTTTAGTCTAGATGGATGGGGTTTAGGGGGTTTGGGCGGGGTTAGTTTAGTGCTAGATGTGTGGGGGTTTAGTTTAGTCTACCTGGAGTGCTAGATGGGCGGGGTTTAGTTTAGTCTGCCTGGGGTGCCAGATGGGCGGGGTTTAGTTTAGTCTGCCTGGGGTGCCAGATGGGCAGGGTTTGCAGTTTTCTATTGGTTCCATCTCACCAGGCAAGCTCAATCGAGCCCAGATGAAGTATTATAATCCAGATCTAATACTACTGTAGTGTCTCTCTCTCTCTCTCTGTCCTTATTAGAAAGGCAGGGGGAGGGGAATGCTTCAACTTCTGACTGCCTCGGTTCAAACAGCCGGTATGTGTCCCACTGTCACCATATTCTCTGTATATGACTTTAGACTAGAACCCTATGGGCCCTGGTTATAACCAGGAGCACCTATTCCCTGTATAGGGCCCTACTAATAACCAGTAGTATATATTCCCTGTATAGGGCCCTACTAATAACCAGGAGTATATATTCCCTTTATAGGGCCCTACTAATAACCAGGAGTATATATTCCCTTTATAGGGCCCTACTAATAACCAGGAGCATACAGTGCCTTGCGAAAGTATTCGGCCCCCTTGAACTTTGCGACCTTTTGCCACCTTTTATATCTTTATGTTTGAAACCTGAAATGTGGCAAAAGGTCGCAGAGTTCAGGGGCCGATATACTCCCTTTATAGGGCCCTACTAATAACCAGGCACTCCCTGTATAGGGCCCTACTAATAACCAGGAGTATATATTCCCTTCATAGGGCCCTGTTTATAACCAGGAGCACCTACTTCGTTTTTATAGGGCCCTACTTATAACCAGGAGCACCTACTTCGTTTTTATAGGGCGCTGGTTATAACCAGGAGCACCTACTCCGTTTTTATAGGGCGCTGGTTATAACCAGGAGCACTTACTCCGTTTTTATAGGGCCCTACTTATAACCAGGAGCACCTACTCCGTTTTTATAGGGCCCTACTTATAACCAGGAGCACTTACTCCGTTTTTATAGGGCCCTACTTATAACCAGGAGCACCTACTTCGTTTTCTACTTTATAAAGGGAATAGGTGCTCCTGGTCCCCCCTCCACTAAATCCAGTCCATGTGGATTAATGGACTGGTATAAGCAGTAGCTCTCACAGCAGTCGTTGGGTGTGTCCCAAATGACCCTCTAGTCTTTATATAGTGTATATAGGGGATAGGGTGCAGTTTGGGACATAGACCAGGAGCCGTTAAGCATTCAGAGTTATAAGGTGGACTTGAGCCTCTCCCTTTCTCAGAGTCGAAGTTATTACTCTCTAGTCCTATCTGTGGGAGCCACATGGGGTTCTCTGTATGACTGAGGTTATGTGGATACTAGGGATGACTCTCTGACTGACTGACTGACTTACTCTGACTGACTGACTGACTGACTGACTGACTGACTGACTTACTCTGACTGACTGACTCTGACTGACTTAATAACTGACTGACTCTGATGGACTGACTGACTGAATAACTGACTGACTCTGATGGACTGACTGACTGACTGAATAACTGACTGACTGACTCTGATGGACTGACTGACTGACTGACTGACTGACTCTGATGGACTGACTGACTGACTGACTGACTCTGACTGACTGAATAACTGACTGACTGAATAACTGACTGACTGACTCTGACTGACTGAATAACTGACTGACTGACTGACTGACTGACTGACTGACTGACTCTGATGGACTGACTGACTGACTGAATAACTGACTGACTGACTCTGATGGACTGACTGACTGACTGACTGACTGACTCTGATGGACTGACTGACTGACTGACTGACTGACTCTGACTGACTGAATAACTGACTGACTCTGATGGACTGACTGACTGACTGAATAACTGACTGACTGACTCTGATGGACTGACTGACTGACTGACTGACTGACTCTGATGGACTGACTGACTGACTGACTGACTGACTCTGACTGACTGAATAACTGACTGACTGAATAACTGACTGACTGACTCTGACTGACTGAATAACTGACTGACTCTGATGGACTGACTGACTGACTGAATAACTGACTGACTGACTGATGGACTGACTGACTGAATAACTGACTGACTGACTCTGACGGGCTGACTGACTCTGACTACTCCACATCTTCATCCTAGTGTTTCTCCATCGTCATCCTCTGGCGTTTCTCTACTCTGTTACATGATCCACAGTGAGTTGATGGCTTGACGCCTGCCTCTGTCTGCTGTCAGGTACATTGGGATTTGGCTGATGTCAATATGACATCAGATGTCAATATGTTCAACAACAACACGTCAGCTCCTAATTGACAGATGACTTCCTGTTTTTAATTCAATGCACATTTAGGGTTTTTATGGTGTGATGTGTTGTCCTCGAGGAGCATGCAGAAAACATCTGTCTGTTGTATGGGAGGAGGTGTCAAGAAGTGTGCAGTCACAGCTGGTGTGTGTGTGTGTGTGTGTGTGTGTGTGTGTGTGTGTGTGTGTGTGTGTGTGTGTGTGTGTGTGTGTGTGTGTGTGTGTGTGTGTGTGTGTGTGTGTGTGTGTGTGTGCAGGTGTGTGTGCAGGTGTGTGTGCAGGTGTGTGTGTGTGGTGTGTGTGTGTGTGTGTGTGTGTGTGTGTGTGCGCGCTGTGCAGGTGTGTGTGTGTGTGTGTGCGCGCTGTGCAGGTGTGTGTGTGTGTGTGTCTCTGTCTATCTGGAGCACATGTGTCTGCCAGGAATGGGCGCTGTGTTATATTCAGGCTGAAGAGAGAGTTGAGAGGAGGGTGAGCACGCTGAACTAGTGTTGCCTCAGAGCCTTCTGGGAAGGCAAGGTGCACAGGGGGATCAGGGTCCTGTTCAATAGGCACCAAACGGAGGAGAACACACTGAAATAGGAAGAGGGACTTCCTGGGTCATATTCATTAGTGCACACCGTAGCAACCCGTAGAAAATGGTATTCAGTTGCAAATTAGCGCTTCTTATGTTCAGGTTGTCCCTACCCATTTTGTTTTGTTTTCTTCCATTTAGTTTCTAATAAAAAAGTTTTTGCTACGCTGTGCACTAATGAATATGAGCTTCACAGGGTTCTCAGATAGACAGACAGGATTCACGTGTTGTCCAGTTAGATCAGCTGTCAGAAGAGACCAGAGGAGAGGAGAGGAGAGGGGACCAGAGGAGAGAAGAGAAGAGGGGACCAGAGAAGAGGAGACCAGAGGAGAGGGGACCAGAGGAGAGGAGACCAGAGGAGAGGAGAGGGCACCAGAGGAGAGGGGACCAGAGGAGAGGAGACCAGAGGAGAGGAGAGAGGAGAGGGGACCAGAGGAGAGGAGAGGGGACCAGAGGAGAGGAGAGGAGAGGGGACCAGAGGAGAGGAGAGGAGAGGAGAGGGGACCAGAGGAGAGGAGAGGAGAGGGGACCAGAGGAGATGAGAGGAGAGGAGAGGGGACCAGAGGAGAGGGGACCAGAGGAGAGGAGACCAGAGGAGAGGGGACCAGAGGAGAGGAGAGGGGACCAGAGGAGAGGAGAGGAGAGGAGAGGAGAGGGGACCAGAGGAGAGGAGAGGGGACCAGAGGAGAGGAGAGGAGAGGGGACCAGAGGAGAGGAGAGGGGACCAGAGGAGAAAAGAGAAGAGGGGACCAGAGAAGAGGAGAGGAGAGGGGACCAGAGGAGAGGGGACCAGAGGAGAGGAGAGGGGACCAGAGGAGAGGAGAGGAGAGGGGACCAGAGGAGAGGAGAGGAGAGGGGACCAGAGGAGAGGGGACCAGAGGAGAGGAGACCAGGGGAGAGGAGAGGGGACCAGAGGAGAGGAGACCAGAGGAGAGGAGAGGGGACCAGAGGAGAGGAGACCAGAGGAGAGGTACAGAGGAGAGGAGACCAGGGGAGACCAAAGGAGAGGAGAGGAGACCAAAGGAGAGGAGAGGGGACCAAAGGAGAGGAGAGGGGACCAAAGGAGAGGAGAGGAGACCAGAGGAGAGGAGGGGGGACCAGAGGAGAAGAGGGGGACCAGAGGAGAGGAGAGGGGACCAGAGGAGAGGAGAGGGGACCAGAGGAGAGGAGAGGGGACCAGAGGAGAGGAGGGAGGGACCAGAGTGAAGGGGGGACCAGAGGAGAGGGGACCAGAGGAGAGAAGACCAGAGGAGAGGGGACCAGAGGAGAGGAGAGGGGACCAGAGTGGAGGGGGGACCAGAGGAGAGGAGACCAGAGGAGAGGAGAGGGGACCAGAGGAGTGGAGGGGGGACCAGAGGAGAGGAGACCAGAGGAGAGGAGATGGGACTAGAGGAGTGGAGGGGGTCCAGAGGAGAGGAGACCAGAGGAGTGGAGAGGAGACCAGAGGAGAGGAGAGGGGACCAGAGGAGGGGAGGGGGACCAGAGGAGAGGAGGGGGGACCAGAGGAGAGGAGAGGAGACCAGAGGAGAGGAGGGAGGGACCAGAGTGAAGGGGGGACCAGAGGAGAGGGGACCAGAGGAGAGGGGACCAGAGGAGAGGAGAGGGGACCAGAGGAGAGGAGGGGGGACCAGAGGAGAGGAGGGGGACCAGAGGAGAAGAGGGAGGGACCAGAGTGGAGGGGGACCAGAGGAGAGGGGACCAGAGGAGTGGAGGGGGACCAGAGGAGATTAGACCAGAGGAGAGGAGATGGGACCAGAGGAGTGGAGGGGGTCCAGAGGAGAGGAGACCAGAGGAGTGGAGAGGAGACCAGAGGAGAGGGGACCAGAGGAGGGGAGGGGGACCAGAGGAGAGGAGGGGGACCAGAGGAGAGGAGAGGAGACCAGAGGAGAGGGGACCAGAGGAGAGGAGAGGGGACCAGAGGAGAGGAGGGGGACCAGAGGAGAGGAGAGGGGACCAGAGGAGAGGAGAGGAGACCAGAGGAGAGGAGTGGAGACCAGAGGAGAGGAGGGGGGACCAGAGGAGAGGAGAGGAGACCAGAGGAGAGGGGACCAGAGGAGAGGGACCAGAGGAGAGAGAGAGGGGACCAGAGGAGAGGAGGGGGGACCAGAGGAGAGGAGAGGGGACCAGAGGAGAGGAGAGGAGACCAGAGGAGTGGAGTGGAGACCAGAGGAGTGGAGAGGCTACCAGAGGAGAGGAGGGGGGACCAGAGGAGAGGAGAGGGGACCAGAGGAGAGGAGAGGAGACCAGAGGAGAGGAGAGGAGACGAGAGGAGAGGAGACCAGAGGAGAGGGGACCAGAGGAGAGGAGAGGGGACCAGAGGAGAGGAGGGAGGGACCAGAGTGAAGGGGGGACCAGAGGAGAGGGGACCAGAGGAGAGAAGACCAGAGGAGAGGGGACCAGAGGAGAGGAGAGGGGACCAGAGGAGAGGAGAGGGGACCAGAGGAGAAGAGGGAGGGACCAGAGTGGAGGGGGGACCAGAGGAGAGGGGACCAGAGGAGTGGAGGGGGGACCAGAGGAGATTAGACCAGAGGAGAGGAGATGGGACCAGAGGAGTGGAGGGGGTCCAGAGGAGAGGAGACCAGAGGAGTGGAGAGGAGACCAGAGGAGAGGGGACCAGAGGAGGGGAGGGGGGACCAGAGGAGAGGAGGGGGGACCAGAGGAGAGGAGAGGAGACCAGAGGAGAGGGGACCAGAGGAGAGGAGAGGGGACCAGAGGAGAGGAGGGGGGACCAGAGGAGAGGAGAGGGGACCAGAGGAGAGGAGAGGGGACCAGAGGAGAGGAGGGGGGACCAGAGGAGAGGAGGGGGGACCAGAGGAGAGGAGAGGAGACCAGAGGAGAGGGGACCAGAGGAGAGGAGAGGGGACCAGAGGAGAGGAGGGGGGACCAGAGGAGAGGAGAGGGGACCAGAGGAAAGGAGAGGAGACCAGAGGAGTGGAGTGGAGACCAGAGGAGTGGAGAGGCTACCAGAGGAGAGGAGGGGGGACCAGAGGAGAGGAGAGGGGACCAGAGGAGAGGAGAGGAGACCAGAGGAGTGGAGAGGAGACCAGAGGAGTGGAGAGGAGACCAGAGGAGAGGGGACCAGAGGAGAGGAGAGGGGACCAGAGGAGAGGAGAGGAGACCAGAGGAGTGGAGAGGAGACCAGAGGAGTGGAGAGGGGACCGGAGGAGAGGAAAGGAGAGGAGAGGGATGCATCTACATTATGTTTTTAAAATATGACATGCCTTTATTATGTCATGTGCCGGCCACCAACGTCTGCACAACGTTTAACAACCTCAAGCTGACGTCCCAAATGGCACCCTATTCCCTTGATATGGTTACTTGGGTCTTCGTTCATCTTGTCACAAGTAGGCCACTATATAGGGAATAGGGTTCAATTTGGGACAGAACCTCGGAACACTGTGATCTCTCGCTTTTCCCGCCCCTGTTTGGGAATGGACAGGAAGTACCACTGACTCCTTCACGGAGGCGGTGTCTCTCCCGCCCCTGTTTGGGAATGGACAGGAAGTACCACTGACTCCTTCACGGAGGCGGTGTCTCTCCCACCTCTGTTTGGGAATGGACAGGAAGTACCACTGACTCCTTCACTGAGGCGGTGTCTCTCCCGCCTCTGTTTGGGAATGGACAGGAAGTACCACTGACTCCTTCACGGAGGCGGTGTCTCTCCCGCCTCTGTTTGGGAATGGACAGGAAGTACCACTGACTCCTTCACGGAGGCGGTGTCTCTCCCGCCTCTGTTTGGGAATGGACAGGAAGTACCACTGACTCCTTCACGGAGGCGGTGTCTCTCCCGCCCCTGTTTGGGAATGGACAGGAAGTACCACTGACTCCTTCACGGAGGCGGTGTCTCTCCCGCCACTGTTTGGGAATGGACAGGAAGTACCACTGACTCCTTCACGGAGGCGGTGTCTCTCCCGCCCCTGTTTGGGAATGGACAGGAAGTACCACTGACTCCTTCACGGAGGCGGTGTCTCTCCCGCCCCTGTTTGGGAATGGACAGGAAGTACCACTGACTCCTTCACGGAGGCGGTGTCTCTCCCGCCCTGTTTGGGAATGGACAGGAAGTACCACTGACTCCTTCACGGAGGCGGTGTCTCTCCCGCCCCTGTTTGGGAATGGACAGGAAGTACCACTGACTCCTTCACGGAGGCGGTGTCTCTCCCGCCTCTGTTTGGGAATGGACAGGAAGTACCACTGACTCCTTCACGGAGGCGGTGTCTCTCCCGCCCCTGTTTGGGAATGGACAGGAAGTACCACTGACTCCTCCACCAGTCCACCTATTTACTATCTGTTGACATTGTAAAAGGACCCGTTTTCTTTAGCCCCAATGCGCCACAGAATGTTTCTTAGTTTGTTCTTATACAGTTCGTGTGACCTTTTTTAAATTGCAATTCATTTAATGTCGCAGCATTTTCTATCAGACCCCAAACACACCTCATTCTGGCAGTTACAAATATGAATTATCATGTCGTCTTAATACATTCTGCTTTCTGCTCAGACTGCTGATGCTACAGGGAGCTAGCCTCAACTCCCCCCTCCTCCTCACCCCTCAACTCCCTCCTGTCCCTCCTCACCCCTCTACCCCCCTCCTCACCCCTCAACTCCCTCCTGTCCCTCCTCACCCCTCTACCCCCTCCTCACCCCTCAACTCCCCCCTCCTCACCCCATCTACCCCTCCTCCTCACCCCTCAACTCCCTCCTGTCCCTCCTCACCCCTCTACCCCCTCCTCACCCCTCAACTCCCTCCTGTCCCTCCTCACCCCTCTACCCCCCTCCTCACCCCTCAACTCCCCCTCCTCACCCCTCAACTCCCCCCTCCTCACCCCTCTACCCCCTCCTCACCCCTCAACTCCCCCTCCTCACCCCCTCAACTCCCCCTCCTCACTCCTCTACCCCCTCCTCACCCCTCAACCCCCCTCCTCACCCCTCAACTCCCTCCTGTCCCTCCTCACTCCTCTACCCCCTCCTCACCCCTCAACTCCCCCTATACACCCCTCAACTCACCCCTCAACTCCCCCTCCTCACCCCTCTACCCCCCTCCTCACCCCTCAACTCCCCCTCCTCACCCCTCAACTCCCCCTCCTCACCCCTCAACTCCCCCTCACCCCTCAACTCCCCCCCCTTCTCACCCCTCAACTCCCTCCTGTCCCTCCTCACTCCTCTACCCCCTCCTCACCCCTCACCCCCCTCACCCCTCAACTCACTCCTGTCTCTCCTCACCCCTCTACCCCCCAACCCCCCTCCCAACCTTGCCCCTGCAGACACTCTGAAGCATTAGTACTCCGTTCCAGTGTTAGCTCACCCCTCTAGCCCTCACCCCCCACCCCCAACCCCCATCCAACCTTGCCACTACAAACACTCTGAAACATTAGTACTCCGGTCCAGGGTTAGCTCAACCCTATACCCCCCCACCCCCAACCCCCCTCCAACCTTGCCACTACAAACACTCTGAAACATTAGTACTCCGGTCCAGGGTTAGCTCAACCCTATACCCCCCCACCCCCAACCCCCCTCCAACCTTGCCACTACAAACACTCTGAAACATTAGTACTCCGGTCCAGGGTTAGCTCAACCCTATACCCCCCAACCCCCCTCCAACCTTGCCACTACAAACACTCTGAAGCATTAGTACTCCGTTCCAGGGTTAGCTCACCCCCCCCCAACCCCCTCCAACCTTGCCACTACAAACACTCTGAAACATTAGTACTCCGTTCCAGGGTTAGCTCACCCCTCTACCCCTCTACCCCCAACCCCCCTCCAACCTTGCCACTACAAACAGTCTGAAACATTAGTACTCCGTTCCAGGGTTAGCTCACCCCTCTACCCCCACCCCCCCCCAACCCCCCTCCAACCTTGCCACTACAAACACTCTGAAGCATTAGTACTCCGTTCCAGGGTTAGCTCAAGGCCCAAAGCAATCAAAGCTTCACATTAAAAACCCTCGTTCCTGACATTGACTAATGGGCTACATCCCAAATGGCTCCCTATTTCGTCCACCGTTTTTTCACCATAATCCCTATGTGCCCTGGTAAAAAAAAAGCAGTGCATTAAATAGGGAATAGGGTGCAGGTTGGGACGAAACCGTAGCGCTGCTAGAAGAGCCTTGTCAGCAGATACCATGGTGCCAGTAACCAGTTATTGAAAAAGGACCCCATTATCAAGGTTTCTCAGCGTCGAGAGAGAACGAGGTAAATGCTTGATGTCTTTTTCTCTCTTCAGTCGTCCTGATTGGTTAGTCTTTTCAGTGAGACATAAAGTTGGAGCGTGGAGAACGAGTAAAAATGTATGCCCACTTTGATACTTGATACTTATCTGCTACTGCAACAAACGGAGGAGAACACACTGGAAATAGGAAGAGAGACTTCCTGGGTCATATTCATTAGTGCACACCGTAGCAACCCGTAGCAAATAGTATTCCGTTGTAAATGAGCGCTTCTTAAGTTCAGGTTGTCCCTACCCGTTTCGTTCTGTTTTCTTCCATTTAGTTTTAATGAATACGGGACCTCGACATCCGGCCTGGCTGCCAAGTGGGTTGGTCTATGCCCTCCATGGCTGCACGCCTGCCCAGTCATGTGAAATCCATAGATTAGGGCCTAATTCATTTATTTTAAGACTGATTTCCTTATAAAACTGTGACTCAGTATTTTAGAAATTGTTTCATGTTGCGTTTATATTTTTGCTAGACAACCATTTTCATATATTTCTATAGATTTTAAATTAGATTTTAATCAGAACTGTAACTCGGCCACTAAGGAACATTCACTGTCTTCATGGTAAACAACTCCAGTGTAGATTTGGCCTTGTGTTTTAGGTTATTGTCGTGCTGAAAGGTGAATTCATCTCCCTGTGTCTGGTGGAAAGAAGACTGAACCAGGTTTTCCTCTAGGATTTGCCTGTACTTAGTGCCATTCTGTTTTATTTATTTTTTATCCTGAAAAACGATTACAAGCATACCCATAACATGATGCAGCCACCACTATGCTTGAAAATATGGAAAGTAGTACTCATGTTCTGTGAAAACACTTTTGTATTCAGGACAGAAAGTGAATTGCTTTACCACATTTTGTGCAGTATTACTTTAGTACCTTGTTGCAAACAGGATGCATGTTTTGGCATATTTGTATTCTGTACAGGCTTCCTTCTTTTCACTCTGTCATTTAGGTTAGTACTGTGGAGTAACTACAATGTTGTTAAATCCATCCTCAGTTTTCTCCTGTCACAGCCATTAAACTCTTAACTGTTTTAAAGTCACCATTGGCCTCATGGTGAAATCTCTGAGCGGTTTCCTTCCTCTCCGGCAACTGAGTTAGGAAGGACGCCTCTAACTTTGTAGTGACTGGGTGTATTGATACACCATCCAAAGTGTAATGAATAAGGTTGGCTTTTTACCCCAAATTTACCCCAAAATTGTTACATTTAGCCCCACTCTCCCCTATTCACTCACAGCAAATTGCAAAGTGGAAACATGTTAACCATGCCGCTGCTAAAAACTCTGGCTTTAAAATGACGCAGTTTGCGCATATTTAGGAATTGTGAAATAACCAACGTAGGAATGGAAAGCTGGGATCGACCTTTAAAAAAACAACCAATGGCCATTAAAACTGCAGTTTTCCCTACGATTGGAAATTCACAACTTAAATGCGTCTCGGGAGGAATATTTATCTTGCATAGAACACACAACAACAAGCTGGCAAGGCAGATCAACTATTTATTATTATTTTACCTTTATTTAACCAGGCAAGTCAGCTAAGAACAAATTCTTATTTTCAATGATGGCCTAGGAACAGTGGGTTAACTGCCTGTTCAGGGGCAGAACGACAGATTTGTACCTTGTCAGCTCGGGGGTTTGAACTTGCAACCTTCCGGTCACTAGTCCAACGCTCTAACCACTAGGCTACCCTGCCACCCTGTTTAGAATATAGTGTTGTCTGATTTCTCTGTTCATTACTCATTTTTGTTGGCAGAGGAAAAGTAAATTCGAGCATCTTCAAAGTGTGCCTCTGCAGAAATTATTTTTCATGTTCCATGTTTATTTGCCGTGGTGGCAATCATTTAGATGTTTGATGAGTCGGAAACACTGCTGTGCACAGTCCTGGGTTCCCTGAAAATTATAGGAAATCATTTCTTTGTCCTATGAAGTGTGAAAAATGTTGGTATTGTTAGCCCTCATTTGCTCACCCATTATTTCTGAAGGTTAAATGTCAACCCGAGACCAAGATGGTATAAATGATATCCCAGGAGTCATTAGTGCGTAGAGAGGTATTGAATGGTTGGCTACAGTTCTAGCCTATTAGAGAAGACATACAGCTATCTGACCTTTTGTCTGCTCTATGTGGTTACCTGGCTATTAAGGCCTGGTTGAAAGGGTTGCACTGTCATTTACTCTCACCAGGCTGTGCTGTGTTCATGCTTGGCCAAACAGACACCACGAAATATAATGATAATACACTATATACTGAGAAGAGACTATTATCCAAAGTGACATACATTTACTGTGTGTGATCTGATTCCTGATGAATTGAACCCATGACCTTCACGTTGCTCGTGACACAGTGTTTACCAATGAGACCACACCCATAATAATGACTTCTCTTTTCCCCATGATCAGAGGTAGGTGAGATATGTCTAGAGGTCAATCTTCATATTATTTATCTAGGCAAGTCAGTTAAGAAGAAATCTTATTTACAATGACGGCCTAGGAACAGTGGGTTAACTGCCTGTTCAAGGGCAGAACGACAATTGATTTTTTACCTTGTTCTGAGATTAGATTTTTACCTTGCTCTGGGATTTGATCTAGCAACCTTTTGGTTACTGGCCCCAACGCTCTAACCACTAGGCTACCTGCCTCCCCAATGTCATAGTAGTCTGATCCACAACATGAATTAAAGGAATAGTTCACCTAAAATAAAGTCTTGTTTCTTCCGTACCGTGTATTAGTTACCGTTGTCGTGTGGACGCTGCTGTTCACTTGAACTGTTCGCTAAAACAACTGTTAAATGTTTTTATGGTTACAGTTCTCATCCTTTGGTGCAGAGGGCCCTTTTTTTATCATGACTCTCCTCTTTCCGTGATTCCCCTACAGATTAAAAGTGGTAAGAGTGAGAAGGAGGTGCAGCAGCTGCTTCTGAAGAGTGTCCAGTATCTGGAGCGTTACATGTATCTGATCCTCTTCAACAGCTACCTGCATCTGGAGAAGAAGAACTCCTGGCAACGATCCTTCACCACCTGGATGCAACAGGTTGGTGGGCCTGCCGTTCATTCACACAGCACAACACACAGTGGAATAGCGTATCCGTACACTGGCCTAGAATAGAAGAGACTGGATGGTTGGTGGGCCTCCCGTTCATTCACACAGCACAACTCACAGTGGAATAACGTATCCGTACACTGGCCTAGAATAGAAGAGACTGGACTAGACTGGGCTGGAATAGAATAGAATATATCTTCATTGGGTTGGCCTCCCATTCACACAGCAGAACAGTAGAAACACTCACCCAATAGTAAATTCTGACCCAGAATGAGGTTATATAATTACGTTCATCATTACTACAGTGCTGGGGTGAATTATAGTTCATTTCAGTCAATTCAGGAACTAAACTGAAATATCAAATACATTTTCCCCCATTTTGCTTTTCAATGGTGGAAAAAAAGATGCTTTTCAAATAAGAAAATTCCATTTCAATGAGGGGAAAATTCAACGTAATTGCCCCTTAACCCGGTCACATTCATTAACTAAATAGGTGAATTAAATTTACTTTTATCTTAACTTTTTTCATAAAATAAGATATGATCCAACATCAACGACCAGTTATTACTGTTTTTATATTATGTTGTATTCTTATATCCAGTTGTCAGATTTCCTCGTTTCGGTTTCTTTGACCTCTTACCGGTCCAATGACATCTCAGAATAATGCTGCTGTGGCTTATGAAGGAAAAGGACCCCGTCAGCCCTTTTCTGTGCAGTGAGGAAACGTGTGACAGGTTTCCAGACCCAGGCTTATCTGATATCTGATCCACGGCACAGACAACCAACCCCCTTCTGCACCCCTCGCTCCTCCTCACACCCCTCACTCCTCCTCACACCCCTCGCTCCTCCTCACACCCCTCGCTCCTCCTCACACCCCTCGCTCCTCCTCACACCCCTCGCTCCTCCTCACACCCCTCACTCCTCCTCACACCCCTCGCTCCTCCTCACACCCCTCGCTCCTCCTCACACCCCTCGCTCCTCCTCACACCCCTCGCTCCTCCTCACACCCCTCCTCCTCACACCCCTCGCTCCTCCTCACACCCTCGCTCCTCCTCACACCCCTCGCTCCTCCTCACACCCCGCTCCTCCTCACACCCTCGCTCCTCCTCACACTTCACACAAGGCTCCTCCTCACACCCCTCGCTCCTCCTCACACCCCTCGCTCCTCCTCACCCCTCGCTCCTCCTCACACCCTCGCTGCCTCCTCACACCCTCGCCATCCTCACACCCCTCGCTCCTCCTCAACCCCTCGCTCCTCACACAAGGCTCCTCCTCACACCCCTCAATCCTCCTCACACCCCTCGCTCCTCCTCACACCCCTCGCTCCTCCTCACACCCCGTCCTCCTCACACCCCTCGCTCCTCCTCACACCCCTCGCTCCTCCTCACACCCCTCGCTCCTCCTCACACCCCTCGCTCCTCCTCACACCCCCTCGCTCTCCTCACACCCCTCGCTCCTCCTCACACCCTCGCTCCTCCTCACACCCTCGCCCTCCTCCTCACCCCTCGCTCCTCCTCACACCCTTCCTCCTCACACCCCTCGCTCCAGTCACACCCCTCGCTCCTCCTCACACCCCTCGCTCCTCCTCACACCCTCGCTCCTCCTCACACCCCTCGCTCCTCCTCACACCCCTCGCTCCTCCTCACACCCTCGCCCTCCTCACACCCCTCGCTCCTCCTCACACCCTCGCTCCTCCTCACACCCCTCGCTCCTCCTCAATTCCTCACACCCTCGCCCCTCGCCCAGTCCTCCTCACACCCCTCGCTCCTCCTCACACCCAGCTCCTCCTCACACCCCTCGCTCCTCCTCACACCCCTCGCTCCTCCTCACACCCCTCGCTCCTCCACCCCCCCTCGCTCCTCCTCACACCCCTCGCTCCTCCTCACACCCCTCGCTCCTCCTCACACCCCAGTCGCTCCTCCTCACACCCTCGCTCCTCCTCACACCCCCGCTCCTCCTCACACCCTCGCTCCTCCTCACACCCCTCGCTCCTCCTCACACCCCTCGCTCCTCCTCACACCCCTCGCTCCTCCTCACACCCCTCGCTCCTCCTCACAGACTGGCACATTCAGACATTCCAGCTGCTTCACACAAGGCCAGTTGAGAATCAATTTCAGCAGCTTCACACAAGGCCAGTTGAGAATCAATTTCAGCAGCTTCACACAAGGCCAGTTGAGAATCAATTTCAGCAGCTTCACAAAAGGCCAGTTGAGAATCAATTTCAGCTGCTTCACACAAGGCCAGCTGAGAATCAATTTCAGCTGCTTCACACAAGGCCAGTTGAGAATCAATTTCAGCAGCTTCACACAAGGCCAGCTGAGAATCAATTTCAGCTGCTTCACACAAGGCCAGTTGAGAATCAATTTCAGCAGCTTCACACAAGGCCAGTTGAGAATCAATTTCAGCAGCTTCACACAAGGCCAGTTGAGAATCAATTTCAGCAGCTTCACACAAGGCCAGCTGAGAATCAATTTCAGCTGCTTCACACAAGGCCAGTTGAGAATCAATTTCAGCAGCTTCACACAAGGCCAGTTGAGAATCAATTTCAGCAGCTTCACACAAGGCCAGTTGAGAATCAATTTCAGCAGCTTCACACAAGGCCAGTTGAGAATCAATTTCAGCAGCTTCACACAAGGCCAGCTGAGAATCAATTTCAGCAGCTTCACACAAGGCCAGTTGAGAATCAATTTCAGCAGCTTCACACAAGGCCAGCTGAGAATCAATTTCAGCAGCTTCACACAAGGCCAGTTGAGAATCAATTTCAGCAGCTTCACACAAGGCCAGTTGAGAATCAATTTCAGCAGCTTCACACAAGGCCAGTTGAGAATCAATTTCAGCAGCTTCACACAAGGCCAGCTGAGAATCAATTTCAGCAGCTTCACACAAGGCCAGTTGAGAATCAATTTCAGCAGCTTCACACAAGGCCAGTTGAGAATCAATTTCAGCAGCTTCACACAAGGCCAGTTGAGAATCAATTTCAGCAGCTTCGTACAAGGCCAGCTGAGAATCAATTTCAGCTGCTTCACACAAGGCCAGTTGAGAATCAATTTCAGCAGCTTCACACAAGGCCAGTTGAGAATCAATTTCAGCAGCTTCACACAAGGCCAGTTGAGAATCAATTTCAGCAGCTTCATACAAGGCCAGTTGAGAATCAATTTCAGCTGCTTCACACAGGGCCAGTTGAGAATCAATTTCAGCAGCTTCACACAAGGCCAGTTGAGAATCAATTTCAGCAGCTTCACACAAGGCCAGTTGAGAATCAATTTCAGCAGCTTCACACAAGGCCAGTTGAGAATCAATTTCAGCAGCTTCACACAAGGCCAGTTGAGAATCATTTTCAGCAGCTTCACACAAGGCCAGCTGAGAATCAATTTCAGCAGCTTCACACAAGGCCAGTTGAGAATCAATTTCAGCAGCTTCATACAAGGCCAGTTGAGAATCAATTTCAGCTGCTTCACACAGGGCCAGTTGAGAATCAATTTCAGCAGCTTCACACAAGGCCAGTTGAGAATCAATTTCAGCAGCTTCACACAAGGCCAGTTGAGAATCAATTTCAGCAGCTTCACACAAGGCCAGTTGAGAATCAATTTCAGCAGCTTCACACAAGGCCAGTTGAGAATCATTTTCAGCAGCTTCACACAAGGCCAGCTGAGAATCAATTTCAGCAGCTTCACACAAGGCCAGTTGAGAATCAATTTCAGCAGCTTCACACAAGGCCAGTTGAGAATCAATTTCAGCAGCTTCGTACAAGGCCAGTTGAGAATCAATTTCAGCAGCTTCATACAAGGCCAGTTGAGAATCAATTTCAGCAGCTTCATACAAAGCCAGTTGAGAATCAATTTCAGCAGCTTCATACAAGGCCAGTTGAGAATCAATTTCAGCAGCTTCACACAAGGCCAGTTGAGAATCAATTTCAGCAGCTTCACACAAGGCCAGCTGAGAATCAATTTCAGCAGCTTCACACATGGCCAGTTGAGAATCAATTTCAGCAGCTTCACACAAGGCCAATTGAGAATCAATTTCAGCAGCTTCATACAAGGCCAGTTGAGAATCAATTTCAGCAGCTTCACACAAGGCCAGTTGAAAATCAATTTCAGCAGCTTCACACAAGGCCAGTTGAGAATCAATTTCAGCAGCTTCACACAAGGCCAGTTGAAAATCAATTTCAGCAGCTTCACACAAGGCCAGTTGAAAATCAATATCAGCAGCTTCATACAAGGCCAGTTGAGAATCAATTTCAGCAGCTTCACACAAGGCCAGTTGAGAATCAATTTCAGCAGCTTCACACAAGGCCAGTTGAAAATCAATTTCAGCAGCTTCACACAAGGCCAGTTGAGAATCAATTTCAGCAGCTTCACACAAGGCCAATTGAGAATCAATTTCAGCAGCTTCACACAAGGCCAGTTGAGAATCAATTTCAGCAGCTTCACACAAGGCCAGTTGAGAATCAATTTCAGCAGCTTCACACAAGGCCAATTGAGAATCAATTTCAGCAGCTTCATACAAGGCCAGTTGAGAATCAATATCAGCAGCTTCACACAAGGCCAGTTGAGAATCAATTTCAGCAGCTTCATACAAAGCCAGTTGAGAATCAATTTCAGCAGCTTCACACAAGGCCAGTTGAAAATCAATTTCAGCAGCTTCACACAAGGCCAGTTGAGAATCAATTTCAGCAGCTTCACACAAGGCCAATTGAGAATCAATTTCAGCAGCTTCATACAAGGCCAGTTGAGAATCAATATCAGCAGCTTCACACAAGGCCAGTTGAGAATCAATTTCAGCAGCTTCACACAAGGCCAGTTGAAAATCAATTTCAGCAGCTTCACACAAGGCCAGTTGAGAATCAATTTCAGCAGCTTCACACAAGGCCAGTTGAAAATCAATTTCAGCAGCTTCACACAAGGCCAGTTGAGAATCAATTTCAGCAGCTTCACACAAGGCCAATTGAGAATCAATTTCAGCAGCTTCACACAAGGCCAGTTGAGAATCAATTTCAGCAGCTTCACACAAGGCCAGTTGAGAATCAATTTCAGCAGCTTCACACAAGGCCAATTGAGAATCAATTTCAGCAGCTTCATACAAGGCCAGTTGAGAATCAATATCAGCAGCTTCACACAAGGCCAGTTGAGAATCAATTTCAGCAGCTTCATACAAAGCCAGTTGAGAATCAATTTCAGCAGCTTCACACAAGGCCAGTTGAAAATCAATTTCAGCAGCTTCACACAAGGCCAGTTGAGAATCAATTTCAGCAGCTTCACACAAGGCCAATTGAGAATCAATTTCAGCAGCTTCATACAAGGCCAGTTGAGAATCAATATCAGCAGCTTCACACAAGGCCAGTTGAGAATCAATTTCAGCAGCTTCACACAAGGCCAGTTGAAAATCAATTTCAGCAGCTTCACACAAGGCCAGTTGAAAATCAATTTCAGCAGCTTCACACAAGGCCAGTTGAGAATCAATTTCAGCAGCTTCACACAAGGCCAGTTGAGAATCAATTTCAGCAGCTTCATACAAGGCCAGTTGAGAATCAATATCAGCAGCTTCACACAAGGCCAGTTGAGAATCAATTTCAGCAGCTTCATACAAAGCCAGTTGAGAATCAATTTCAGTAGCTTCATACAAGGCCAGTTGAGAATCAATTTCAGCAGCTTCACACAAGGCCAGCTGAGAATCAATTTCAGCAGCTTCACACAAGGCCAGTTGAGAATCAATTTCAGCAGCTTCACACAAGGCCAGTTGAGAATCAATTTCAGCTGCTTCACACAAGGCCAGTTGAGAATCAATTTCAGCAGCTTCACACAAGGCCAGTTGAGAATCAATTTCAGCAGCTTCACACAAGGCCAGTTGAGAATCAATTTCAGCTGCTTCACACAAGGCCAGTTGAGAATCAATTTCAGCAGCTTCACACAAGGCCAGTTGAGAATCAATTTCAGCAGCTTCACACAAGGCCAGCTGAGAATCAATCAATCTATTCAGAAAATGGAGCTGCTGCCTTCATTCTATTCACAAGTGTGGAAAAAACAACAGGTTGTATCCCAAATAGCTTCCTATTCCCTAGATAGCGCACTACTTTTGACCAGTCTAGTCAAGAAATAGTGCACTAACTAGGGAATAAGGTACCATTTGGGATGCTGCGGCTGGGTAACGGTAAACTAGGACTGGAGGAAGAGGCTGGGGAATGGTAAACTAGGACTGGAGGAAGAGGCTGAGGAATGGTAAACTAGGACTGGGGGAAGAGGCTGAGGAATGGTAAACTAGGACTGGAGGAAGAGGCTGAGGAATGGTAAACTAGGACTGGAGGAAGAGGCTGAGGAATGGTAAACTAGGACTGAAGGAAGAGGCTGAGGAATGGTAAACTAGGACTGGAGGAAGAGGCTGAGGAATGGTAAACTAGGACTGGAGGAAGAGGCTGAGGAATGGTAAACTAGGACTGGAGGAAGAGGCTGAGGAATGGTAAACTAGGACTGGAGGAAGAGGCTGAGGAATGGTAAACTAGGACTGAAGGAAGAGGAAGAGGCTGAGGAATGGTAAACTAGGACTGGAGGAAGAGGAAGAGGCTGAGGAATGGTAAACTAGGACTGGAGGAAGAGGAAGAGGCTGAGGAATGGTAAACTAGGACTGGAGGAAGAGGAAGAGGCTGGGGAATGGTAAACTAGGACTGGAGGAAGAGGAAGAGGCTGAGGAATGGTAAACTAGGACTGGAGGAAGAGGAAGAGGCTGAGGAATGGTAAACTAGGACTGGAGGAAGAGGCTGAGGAATGGTAAACTAGGGCTGGAGGAAGAGGCTGAGGAATGGTAAACTAGGACTGAAGGAAGAGGCTGAGGAATGGTAAACTAGGACTGAAGGAAGAGGCTGAGGAATGGGAAACTAGGACTGGAGGAAGAAGCTGAGGAATGGTAAACTAGGACTGGAGGAAGAGGCTGAGGAATGGTAAACTAGGACTGAAGGAAGAGGCTGAGGAATGGTAAACTAGGACTGGAGGAAGAGGCTGAGGAATGGTAAACTAGGACTGAAGGAAGAGGCTGAGGAATGGTAAACTAGGACTGGAGGAAGAGGCTGAGGAATGGTAAACTAGGACTGGAGGAAGAGGCTGAGGAATGGTAAACTAGAACTAAAGGTAGAGGCTGAGGAATGGTAAACTAGGACTGGAGGAAGAGGCTGAGGAATGGTAAACTAGGACTGGAGGAAGAGGCTGAGGAATGGTAAACTAGGACTGAAGGAAGAGGCTGGGGAATGGTAAACTAGGACTGGAGGAAGAGTCTGAGGAATGGTAAACTAGGACTGGAGGAAGAGGCTGAGGAATGGTAAACTAGGGCTGAGGAATGGTAAACTAGGACTGGAGGAAGAGGCTGAGGAATGGTAAACTAGGACTGGAGGAAGAGGCTGAGGAATGGTAAACTAGGACTGAAGGAAGAGGCTGAGGAATGGTAAACTAGGACTGAAGGAAGAGGCTGAGGAATGGTAAACTAGGACTGGAGGAAGAGGCTGAGGAATGGTAAACTAGGACTGGAGGAAGAGGCTGAGGAATGGTAAACTAGAACTGGAGGAAGAGGCTGAGGAATGGTAAACTAGGACTGGAGGAAGAGGCTGAGGAATGGTAAACTAGAACTGGAGGAAGAGGCTGAGGAATGGTAAACTAGGACTGAAGGAAGAGGCTGAGGAATGGTAAACTAGGGCTGAGGAATGGTAAACTAGGACTGGAGGAAGAGGCTGAGGAATGGTAAACTAGGACTGGAGGAAGAGGCTGAGGAATGGTAAACTAGGACTGGAGGAAGAGGCTGAGGAATGGTAAACTAGGACTGGAGGAAGAGGCTGAGGAATGGTAAACTAGGACTGGAGGAAGAGGAAGAGGCTGAGGAATGGTAAACTAGGACTGGAGGAAGAGGCTGAGGAATGGTAAACTAGGGCTGGAGGAAGAGGCTGAGGAATGGTAAACTAGGACTGGAGGAAGAGGCTGAGGAATGGTAAACTAGAACTGGAGGAAGAGGCTGAAGAGGTCCTATTTGGCTAATGCCTTGAAACGGGACATGTTGTTTGGCTAATGCCTTGAAACAGGACATGTTGATTGGCTAATGCCTTGAAACGGGACATGTTGTTTGGCTAATGCCTTGAAACGGGACATGTTGATTGGCTAATGCCTCGAAACGGGACATGTTGTTTGGCTAATGCCTTGAAACGGGACATGTTGATTGGCTAATGCCTCGAAACGGGACATGTTGTTTGGCTAATGCCTCGAAACGGGACATGTTGTTTGGCTAATGCCTCGAAACGCGACATGTTTGGCTAATGCCTTGAAACGCGACATGTTGATTGGCTAATGCCTTGAAACGGGACATGTTGTTTGGCTAATGCCTTGAAACGCGACATGTTGATTGGCTACTGCCTTGAAACGCGACATGTTGTTTGGCTAATGCCTTGAAACGCGACATGTTGATTGGCTAATGCCTTGAAACGCAACATGTTGTTTGGCTAATGCCTTGAAACGCAACATGTTGTTTGGCTAATGCCTTGAAACGCGACATGTTGTTTGGCTAATGCCTTGAAACGCAACATGTTGTTTGGCTAATGCCTTGAAACGCAACATGTTGTTTGGCTAATGCCTTGAAACGCCACATGTTGTTTGGCTAATGCCTTGAAACGTGACATGTTGATTGGCTAATGCCTTGAAACGGGACATGTTGATTGGCTAATGCCTTGAAACGCGACATGTTGATTGGCTAATGCCTTGAAACGGGACATGTTGTTTGGCTAATGCCTTGAAACGGGACATGTTGTTTGGCTAATGCCTTGAAACGGGACATGTTGTTTGGCTGAGGGAAGCTGACTGTTACTGTACTATAGGACCAGTCTGAGGGAAGCTGTTACTGTACTATAGGACCAGTCTGAGGGAAGCTGACTGTTACTGTACTATAGGACCAGTCTGAGGGAAGCTGACTGTACTATAGGACCAATCTGAGGGAAGCTGACTGTTACTGTACTATAGGACCAGTCTGAGGAAGTTGTTACTGTACTATAGGACCAGTCTGAGGGAAGCTGACTGTTACTGTACTATAGGACCAGTCTGAGGAAGCTGTTACTGTACTATAGGACCAGTCTGAGGAAGCTGACTGTTACTGTACTATAGGACCAGTCTGAGGGAAGCTGACTGTTACTGTACTATAGGACCAGTCTGAGGAAGCTGACTGTTACTGTACTATAGGACCAGTCTGAGGAAGCTGACTGTTACTGTACTATAGGACCAGTCTGAGGGAAGCTGACTGTTACTGTACTATAGGACCAGTCTGAGGGAAGCTGACTGTTACTGTACTATAGGACCAGTCTGAGGAAGCTGACTGTTGCTGTACTATAGGACCAGTCTGAGGAAGCTGACTGTTACTGTACTATAGGACCAGTCTGAGGAAGCTGACTGTTACTGTACTATAGGACCAGTCTGAGGGGTAAGCTGACTGTTGCTGTACTATAGGACCAGTCTGAGGAAAGCTGACTGTTACTGTACTATAGGACCAGTCTGAGGGAAGCTGACTGTTACTGTACTATAGGACCACTGAGGGAAGCTGTTACTGTACTATAGGACCAGTCTGAGGGAAGCTGACTGTTACTGTACTATAGGACCAGTCTGGGGGTAAGCTGACTGTTACTGTACTATAGAACCAGTTTGAGGGAAGCTGACTGTTACTGTACTATAGGACCACTGAGGAAGCTGTTACTGTACTATAGGACCAGTCTGAGGGAAGCTGACTGTTACTGTACTATAGGACCAGTCTGAGGAATGCTGACTGTTACTGTACTATAGGACCACTGAGGAAGCTGTTACTGTACTATAGGACCACTGAGGGAAGCTGTTACTGTACTATAGGACCAGTCTGAGGAAGTTGTTACTGTACTAGGCTGAGGACCAATCTGAGGGAAGCTGACTGTTACTGTACTATAGGACCAGTCTGAGGGAAGAGGCTGTTACTGGACTAGGACCAGTCTGAGGAGGAATGCTGTTACTGTACTATAGGACCAGTCTGAGGAAGCTGTTACTGTACTATAGGACCAGTCTGAGGAATGACTGTTACTGTACTATAGGACCAGTCTGAGGAAGCTGACTGTTACTGTACTATAGGACCAGTCTGAGGGAAACTGACTGTTACTGTAGGCTATAGGACCAGTCTGAGGGGAAGCTGACTGTTACTGTACTATAGGACCAGTCTGAGGAAGCTGACTGTTACTGTACTATAGGACCAGTCTGAGGGAAGCTGACTGTTACTGTACTATAGGACCAGTCTGAGGGAAGCTGAATGTTACTGTACTATAGGACCAGTCTGAGGAAGCTGACTGTTACTGTACTATAGGACCAGTGGAGGAAGCTGACTGTTACTGTACTATAGGACCACTGAGGAATGGTAAACTATAGGACTGTGAGGAAGCTGACTGTTACTGTCCTATAGGACCAGTCTGAGGGTAAGCTGACTGTTACTGTACTATAGGACCAGTCTGAGGGAAGCTGACTGTTACTGTACTATAGGACCAGTCTGAGGAAGCTGACTGTTACTGTACTATAGGACCAGTCTGAGGGAAGCTGACTGTTACTGTACTATAGGACCAGTCTGAGGGAAGCTGACTGTTACTGTACTATAGGACCAGTCTGAGGGAAGCTGTTACTGTACTATAGGACCAGTCTGAGGGAAGCTGACTGTTACTGTACTATAGGATCACTGAGGGAAGCTGATTGTTACTGTACTATAGGACCAGTCTGAGGGAAGCTGACTGTTACTGTACTATAGGACCAGTCTGAGGAATGTTACTGTACTATAGGACCAGTCTGAGGAATGCTGACTGTTACTGTACTATAGGACCAGTCTGAGGGAAGCTGTTACTGTACTATAGGACCAGTCTGAGGGAAGCTGACTGTTACTGTACTATAGGACCAGTCTGAGGGAAGCTGACTGTTACTCTACTATAGGACCAGTCTGAGGGAAGTTGTTACTGTACTATAGGACCAGTCTGAGGGAAGTTGTTACTGTACTATAGGACCAGTCTGAGGGAAGCTGACTGTACTATAGGACCAGTCTGAGGGAAGCTGACTGTTACTGTACTATAGGACCAGTCTGAGGGAAGCTGACTGTACTATAGGACCAGTCTGAGGAAGCTGACTGTTACTGTACTATAGGACCAGTCTGAGGAAGCTGACTGTTACTGTACTATAGGACCAGTCTGAGGGAAGCTGACTGTTACTGGTACTATAGGACCAGTCTGAGGAATGGTAAGCTGACTGTTACTGTACTATAGGACCAGTCTGAGGGAAGCTGACTGTTACTGTACTAGGACCAGTCTGAGGAAGCTGACTGTTACTGTACTATAGGACCAGTCTGAGGAAGCTGACTGTTACTGTACTATAGGACCAGTCTGAGGGAAGCTGTTACTGTACTATAGGACCAGTCTGAGGGAAGCTGACTGTTACTGTACTATAGGACCAGTCTGAGGGAAGTTGTTACTGTACTATAGGACCAGTCTGAGCTGAGCTGACTGTTACTGTACTATAGGACCAGTCTGAGGGAAGCTGACTGTTACTGTACTATAGGACCAGTCTGAGGGAAGCTGACTGTTACTGTCCTATAGGACCAGTCTGAGGGAAGCTGACTGTTACTGTACTATAGGACCAGTCTGAGGGAAGCTGACTGTTGCTGTACTATAGGACCAGTCTGAGGGAAGCTGACTGTTACTGTACTATAGGACCAGTCTGAGGGAAGCTGACTGTTACTGTACTATAGGACCAGTCTGAGGGAAGCTGACTGTTACTGTACTATAGGACCAGTCTGAGGGAAGCTGACTGTACTATAGGACCAATCTGAGGGAAGCTGACTGTTACTGTACTATAGGACCAGTCTGAGGGAAGCTGTTACTGTACTATAGGACCAGTCTGAGGGAAGCTGACTGTTACTGTACTATAGGACCAGTCTGAGGGAAGCTGACTGTTACTGTACTATAGGACCAGTCTGGGGGAAGCTGACTGTTACTGTACTATAGGACCAGTCTGAGGGAAGCTGACTGTTACTGTACTATAGGACCAGTCTGAGGGAAGCTGACTGTTACTGTACTATAGGACCAGTCTGAGGAAGCTGACTGTTACTGTACTATAGGACCAGTCTGAGGGAAGCTGACTGTTACTGTACTATAGGACCAGTCTGAGGGAAGCTGACTGTTACTGTACTATAGGACCAGTCTGAGGGAAGCTGACTGTTACTGTACTATAGGACCAGTCTGAGGGAAGCTGACTGTTACTGTACTATAGGACCAGTCTGAGGGAAGCTGACTGTTACTGTACTATAGGACCAGTCTGAGGGAAGCTGACTGTTGCTGTACTATAGGACCAGTCTGAGGGAAGCTGACTGTTACTGTACTATAGGACCAGTCTGAGGGAAGCTGACTGTTACTGTACTATAGGACCAGTCTGAGGGAAGCTGACTGTTGCTGTACTATAGGACCAGTCTGAGGGAAGCTGACTGTTACTGTACTATAGGACCAGTCTGAGGGAAGCTGACTGTTACTGTACTATAGGACCACTGAGGGAAGCTGTTACTGTACTATAGGAACAGTCTGAGGGAAGCTGACTGTTACTGTACTATAGGACCAGTCTGGGGGAAGCTGACTGTTACTGTACTATAGAACCAGTTTGAGGGAAGCTGACTGTTACTGTACTATAGGACCACTGAGGGAAGCTGTTACTGTACTATAGGACCAGTCTGAGGGAAGCTGACTGTTACTGTACTATAGGACCAGTCTGAGGGAAGCTGACTGTTACTGTACTATAGGACCACTGAGGGAAGCTGTTACTGTACTATAGGACCACTGAGGGAAGCTGTTACTGTACTATAGGACCAGTCTGAGGGAAGTTGTTACTGTACTATAGGACCAATCTGAGGGAAGCTGACTGTTACTGTACTATAGGACCAGTCTGAGGGAAGCTGTTACTGTACTATAGGACCAGTCTGAGGGAAGTTGTTACTGTACTATAGGACCAGTCTGAGGGAAGCTGACTGTTACTGTACTATAGGACCAGTCTGAGGGAAGCTGACTGTACTATAGGACCAATCTGAGGGAAGCTGACTGTTACTGTACTATAGGACCAGTCTGAGGGAAGCTGTTACTGTACTATAGGACCAGTCTGAGGGAAGCTGACTGTTACTGTACTATAGGACCAGTCTGAGGGAAGCTGTTACTGTACTATAGGACCAGTCTGAGGGAAGCTGACTGTTACTGTACTATAGGACCAGTCTGAGGGAAGCTGACTGTTACTGTACTATAGGACCAGTCTGGGGGAAGCTATTACTGTACTATAGGACCAGTCTGAGGGAAGCTGACTGTACTATAGGACCAGTCTGAGGGAAGCTGACTGTTACTGTACTATAGGACCAGTCTGAGGGAAGCTGACTGTTACTGTACTATAGGACCAGTCTGAGGGAAGCTGACTGTTACTGTACTATAGGACCACTGAGGGAAGCTGTTACTGTACTATAGGACCAGTCTGAGGGAAGCTGACTGTTACTGTACTATAGGACCAGTCTGAGGGAAGCTGACTGTTACTGTACTATAGGACCAGTCTGAGGGAAGTTGTTACTGTACTATAGGACCAGTCTGAGGGAAGCTGACTGTTACTGTACTATAGGACCAGTCTGAGGGAAGCTGACTGTTACTGTACTATAGGACCAGTCTGAGGGAAGCTGTTACTGTACTATAGGACCAGTCTGAGGGAAGCTGACTGTTACTGTACTATAGGACCAGTCTGAGGGAAGCTGACTGTTACTGTACTATAGGACCAGTCTGAGGGAAGCTGACTGTTACTGTCCTATAGGACCAGTCTGAGGGAAGCTGACTGTTACTGTACTATAGGACCAGTCTGAGGGAAGCTGTTACTGTACTATAGGACCAGTCTGAGGGAAGCTGACTGTTACTGTACTATAGGACCAGTCTGAGGGAAGCTGTTACTGTACTATAGGACCACTGAGGGAAGCTGACTGTTACTGTACTATAGGACCAGTCTGAGGGAAGCTGACTGTTACTGTCCTATAGGACCACTGAGGGAAGTGCTGAACCTAATATGAGGAAGATTTGCTTTAAGGCAATCATTTCATTTTCACTCCAGCCCAATGAATGTCAGGCTTATCAATGCCTGAATCCCAAATTCACCCTACCCCCCTTTTATAGTGCACTGCTTTTGACAAAGTAGGGAAAAGTAGTCCACTATAAAGGGAATAGAGGGCCGTTTGGGACACGGTCAAGCTGGTTAGGTTTGGAAAGCGTATGTTTGTCGTGTTCTAGAGGGAATAGGGGGCCGTTTGGGACACGCCCAGGTTTTGAAAGTGTCTGCTTGTCGTGTTCTAGAGGGAATAGGGGGCTGTTTGGGACACGATCCAGCTGGTCATGTTTGGAAAGCGTCTGCTTGTCGTGTTCTAGAGGGAATAGATGGCCGTTTGGGACACGGTCAGGCTGGTCATGTTTGGAAAGCGTCTGTTTGTAGTGTTCTAGAGGGAATAGGGGGCTGTTTGGGACACGGTCAGGTTTTGAAAGTGTCTGCTTGTCGTGTTCTAGAGGGAATAGGGGGCTGTTTGGGACATGGTCAGGTTGGTCAGGTTTTGAAAGTGTCTGTTTGTCGTGTTCTAGAGGGAATAGATGGCCGTTTGGGACACGGTCAGGTTTTGAAAGTGTCTGTTTGTAGTGTTCTATAGGGAATAGAGTGCCGTTTGGGACACGGACAGGCTGGTCAGGTTTGGAAAGTGTGTGTTTGTAGTGTTCTAGAGGGAATAGATGGCCGTTTGGGACACGGACAGGTTTGGAAAGTGTCTGTCTGTTGTGTTCTAGAGGGAATAGGGGGCTGTTTGGGACACGGTCAGGTTTTGAAAGTGTCTGTCGTGTTCTAGAGGGAATAGATGGCCGTTTGGGACACGGACAGGCTGGTCAGGTTTGGAAAGTGTCTGTTTGTAGTGTTCTAGAGGGAATAGGGGGCTGTTTGGGACACGGTCAGGTTTTGAAAGTGTCTGTCGTGTTCTAGAGGGAATAGATGGCCGTTTGGGACACGGACAGGCTGGTCAGGTTTGGAAAGTGTCTGTCTGTCGTGTTCTAGAGGGAATAGATGGCTGTTTGGGACACGGTCCGGCTGGTCAGGTTTGGAAAGTGTCTGTTTGTAGTGTTCTAGAGGGAATAGATGGCCGTTTGGGACACGGACAGGTTTGGAAAGTGTCTGTCTGTCGTGTTCTGGAGGCGTTTTGGAGGAGGTAGAGTAAAACATACATATTGATTCATCTACAGTTCCAATATGTTAACACGAAGACGGCTGATTTAGCTGTACGGTTGGTACGACTGCACTGCCTCTGTATGCATCCCAAATGGCACCCTAGTACCATAGGGCTCTGGTCAAACGTAGTGCACTGTATCCTGGGGCGGCAGGTAGCCTAGTGTTAAGAGCATTGGGCCAGTAACCGAAAGGTTGCTAGATCGAATCCCTGAGCTGAAAAGGTAAATCTGTTGTTCTGCCCCTGAACAAGGCAGTTAACCCACTGTTCCCCGTTAGGCCGTTATTGAAAATTAGGATTTCTTCTTAACTGACACTTACAATCTTTTATTTCACCTTTATTTAACCAGAACAAGTTCTTATTTACAACTGCGACCTGGCCAAGGCAAAGCAAAGGAGTGCGACACAAACAACAACACAGAGTTACACATGGAATAAACAAGCGTACAGTCAATAACAGTCAATAACACAATAACACAATAGAAAAACATCTATAGTGTGTGCAAATGAGGTAAGATAAGGGAGGTAAGGCAATAAATAGGCCGTAGTGGCTGAGTAATTACAATGTATCATTTAAACACTGGAGTGATGGATGTGCAGAAGATTAATGTTCAAGTAGAGATACTGGGGTGCAAAGACGCAAAAAAACTAAATAAATGACAATATTTTTAATTATTTTTTTATTTAACCTTTATTTAACCAGGTAGGCTAGTTGAGAACAAGTTCTCATTTGCAACTGCGACCTGGCCAAGATAAAGCAAAGCAGTGTGAACAGACAACACAATTAACATGGGGACGAGGTAGTTGGATGGGCTATAAACAGATTTAACTAGACTTGCCATGGTAAATAAAAGATATCAGGTTCCGTTTAGGCTGAAGACGACGCACATGATTCTACCATTACAATGTTAGACTAAGATGGGTGATTTAGTCGTAGGTATTACTGTCCTTCCCTTCACCATCCTCCTGTTACAAACAGTGGAGCAGCATTAACAACCCACAAGGGGATCAAACTTTAAAACAACCTAATGTTAATATGACCGTACACACTCTGTTCTCCGCCCCTGTTCCTCCTGTCCCTGAGCTAGAATAAACCGATTTCAACAGATCCTTCGTTACACTATAAAAACATTGAATTCCAAAAAATAGACCGGAACAATTGCTAATGAAAACAGTTGTTGAGAATACAGAAATATGTGAGGTCGGTGGTTCGCTCAGTCGGTTTGGGGCGATATCCTTCCTGTTATGATTAGGTGGAAGATACACTTGAGTTAACAAAACATTAGGAACACCTTCCTGATATTGAGCTGAACCCCCTTTTGCTAACTTTTGAGTTTGGATCCCACGATGCAGTTGGCATCAGTTTCTGGGACTACTCCTCTCTGTCTAGTGACCCTACCGACCAAGGCCAGGTCTGAGGAGTTATTTGGCGTAGCAGCTAGCTATCAAGTTGGCAGGGTTTTCTTGAGGGCTTGAACGCAGCTCGTGACAAGGTTAGCCATTGTGGCTGGGACTGCAGATTGTCCCGGGTTTGTGGCTCTCTAGTTCCCTGCTGTTTGTTTGTTGTTGTTTTCAATCTTCTCTGTGACCTGCCCTGTCTGGAACTGTGAGGAGTAACAGTGTTTTTTTTTTTTTTTTTTTTTTACCTTTATTTAACCAGGCAAGTCAGTTAAGAACCAATTCTTATTTTCAATGACGGCCTAGGAACAGTGGGTTAACTGCCTGTTCAGGAGCAGAACGACAGATTTGTACCTTGTCAGCTCGGGGATTTGAACTTGCAACCTTTTGGTTACCAGTCCAACGCTCTAACCACTAGGCTACCCTGCCGCCCAACCTACGTTGATAGACACCATGATCAGGGCGTGACAGCAGGAGAATGGCAAGATGACCGCAATCTAAGTCATTGAGAGAGGACATCAGTTCTGTCTGCGAATCCATGATAACAATGACGGAGAAATCAGACTCGAGATACAGTCAAGGCGGACATGGTTGTAGACGGAATTGCAGGTGAGTGAGGTAAATGATCTGAGAAATAGAAGATGGACCACAGGAAGATTGAGGTGGAGTGTGCCCACAGGACTGGAAAACCCACCACCGGCCCAGGTGACAGGCCCAGACCGATAGGGGTCAAGTTCCTGAGGTTCAAGGACAAGGTAGCTGTTCTGGAAAGGGCCAAGAACCCGAGAGGAACGTACCGTGCATTTGGAAAGTATTCAGACCCCTTGCCTTTCTCCACATTTTGTTATGTTACAGCCTTATTCTAAAATGGATTGAATATTTTTTTCCATCAATCTACACTCAATATAATGACAAAGCGAAAACAGGTTTTTAGAATTTCTTTGCCAATGTATAAAAAAAATCTAAACTATTACATAAAACTATTACATAACTATTCAGACCCTTATGTTATGAGACTCGAAATTGAGCTCCATTTCCATTTAAATCAAATCAAATCAAATTGTATTTGTCACATACACATGGTTAGCAGATGTTAATGCGAGTGTAGCAAAATGCTTGTAACATTTATCATCAACATTTATTATCATCATTTATCATCCTTGAGATGTTTCTACAACTTGATTGGAGTTCACCTGTGGTAAATTATATTGATTGGACATGATTTGGAAAGGCACACACCTGTTTATATTTGACAGTGCATGTCAGAGCAAAGACCAAGCCATGAGGTATAAGGAATTGTCCGTAGAGCTCAGAGACGGTGTCGATTGTGTCGAGGCACAGATCTGGGGAAGGGTACCAAAAAATGTCTACAGCATTGAAGGTCCCCAAGAAGTGGCCTCCTCCATCATTCTTAAATGGAAGAAGTTGAAACCACCAAGAGCCCAGCCACAGTCACTTTGACAGAGCTCCAGAGTTCCCCTGTGGAGATGGGAGAACCTTCCAGAAGGGCAACCATCTCTGCAGCACTCCACCAATCAGGCCTTTATGGTAGAGTGGCCAGACGGAAGCCACTCCTCAGTAAAAGGCACATGCCAGCCCACTTGGAGTTTGCCAAAAGGCACCTAAAGACTCTCAGATCATGAGAAACAAGATTCTCTGGTCTGATGAAACCAAGAATGAACTCTTTGGCCTGAATGCCAAGCATCACATATTGAGAAAACCTAGCATGGTGGTGGAAACATCATGCTGTGGGGATGTTTTTCAGCGGCAGGGATTGGGAGACTAGACCGGATCGAGGGAAAACTGAACAGAGCAAAGTACAGAGAGATCCTTGATGAAAACTTGCTCCAGAGCGCTCAGGACCTCAGACTGAGGCGAAGGTTCACCTTTCAACAGGACAATGGCCATAAACACACAGTCAAGACAATGCAGGAATGGCTTTGAAAGTCTCTGAATGTCCTTGAGTGGCCCAGCCAGAGCACAATCTTGTACCCGATCATGTGAGGTCATCCACTCGTCCTTTTCTTTACAAAACAATTTGTAAAGACAATTAAATTGTTTTTTTTTCCTCATCAAGCTTTGATCGGGTTCAAGATTGTGCTCTGGCTGGGCAACTCAATGACTCATATATATATATATATATATATATACGGTACCAGTTACCTTCAGACAATCCTGTGACAGGGTTCAATAGGCTGAGTGAATGAGGAGATGATGTTGTAAACCTTCTTTTCAAAGTGGTTGACAAAGTCATCCGCAGAGAGAGAGGGAGGGGATGGAAGGTTACGGAGGGAGGGAAGGTAGAGAGGAGGGAGGGGATGGAAGATTACGGAGGGATGAGAAGGTGGAAAGAGTTTCCTAGGGTTAGAGGCAGAAGCTTAAAATGTAGAGTGACATAAAGTGGCTTTAGCAGTGGATACACAGGAAGAGAAGGTAGAGAGAAGGGAGGGGATGGAATATTACGGAGGGAGGAGAAGGTGGAAAGAGTTTCCTAGGGTTAGAGGCAGAAGCTTAAAATGTAGAGTGACATAAAGTTGCTTTAGCAGTGGATACACAGGAAGAGAAGGTAGAGAGGAGGGAGGGGATGGAATATTACGGAGGGAGGGGAAGGTGGAAAGAGTTTCCTAGGGTTAGAGGCAGAAGCTTAAAATGTAGAGTGGCTTTAGCAGTGGATACACAGGAAGAGAAGGTAGAGAGGAGGGAGTGAAAGGATAATAGGTATTTTAGAAGTTTAGTTTTCCTCCATTTTCATCAACTGCCTGCAGTCCTGTTCTGTAAGCTCGCAATGAGTCACTCAGCCACGGAGCAGGAGGGGAGCAACTCGGGCCATTCTGAAGTGAGGGGACGCCGCCAGTGGACAAGTGACAGTGACAGCATGGCACTCAAATGAGGAGATGGACAGGTGAGGAGGGAGAAAAGAGAAAATCTCCAGTTAGGAGAAATGAGTAGCCCTGTTCCACCACCGCCACGATCAGATGTTCTCAGACTATGAGAGAAAACGTAGTCAGATGACGAGAGAGCAGCTGGAGTAGCAGTGTTCTCTGGGGTGAGCCATGTCTCCATCAGGCCAAAAAGTCTAGGGACTGAAGGGCAGCATAGGCTGAGATGAACTCTGTTCTTGACTGCAGATCGGCAGTTCAAACCGCTGCCGGAGGCCAGGAATAACTCATGGGTTGTGCGCGCAGGGTACACTAAATTAGAAGGATTGCAGCCAAGGGGTGGGTAGCGTCTGTAAAGCCTACAGGGAGAGGAGTGAACTGGGATTGAAAACACACACATGGTTGCCAAAGCTACAAAAGAGCAGAATGAGATAATCTGTAAATAACTAGTTAAGATACTGAAGTGAGAGAGTGGAGACCCTCTCTTTCCTTCCTCCTTAAATGTAAATGTAAATGAATAAGAGTCATTATCGAACAACACGTCCACATTATCTAACAACCCACATAATCTAGTAACAAACACACATGATCTAAATCCATTATCTAGCAGCAAACTACATTATTTAGCAACGAACACACATTATCTAAACCTATTATCTAGCAACAAACCCCATTAACTAGTAACAAACCCACATTATCTAGCAACAAACCCCATTAACTAGTAACAAACCCACATTATCTAACCCTATTATCGAGCAACAAACCCCATTAACTAGTAACAAATGCACATTATTGAGCAACAAACCACATAATCTAGCAACAAACTCCATTATCTAGTAACAAACCCACATTCTCTATCAACAAACCACATTATCTCTGGGCTAATGTTAAAAGTAGTGCACTATATAGGGAATAGAGTGCCAATTGGGATGCACATCTAGGTTGTCTAGCGGTTAAGCACGTTGGGCCAGTAACCGTAAGGTCACTGATTCGAATCCCTGAGCCCCCTAGGTGAAGAATCTTATCGATGTGACCTTGAACAAGGCACTTAACCCTAATTACTCCTGGATAAGAGCGTCTCCTAAATTACTAAAATGTAAATGTGTTCTCCACATCAACAAACAGCACATGGGGCACGGCGTCACACAGTGGTGAGGTGGATGGGATACAATGACGCACGCTTTGGTTCCCGTGTTCGTTTGGTCCTTCTCTGATCTTTTCCATTTTGGGTTTGTTTTTGTTGATCTGTTTTGTATTTCTTTGGATGGTTTTCTTTTGGTTCTGTGTCTTTATGAGCACAGACAGACACTACTATCTATTAGGGAGCAGGAGGAAATGAGCACACAGACTGACACTACTATATACCAGAGAGCAGGAGGAAATGAGCAGACAGACTGACACTACTATCTACTAGAGAGCAGGAGGAAATGAGCACACAGACAGACACTACTATCTATTATAGAGCAGGAGGAAATGAGCACACAGACAGACACTACTATCTATTATAGAGCAGGAGGAAATGAGCACACAGACTGACACTACTATCTACTAGAGAGCAGGAGGAAATGAGCAGACAGACAGACACTACTATCTATTATAGAGCAGGAGGAAATGAGCACACAGACTGACACTACTATCTACTAGAGAGCAGGAGGAAATGAGCAGACAGACAGACACTACTATCTACTAGAGAGCAGGAGGAAATGAGCACACAGACAGACACTACTATCTACTAGAGAGCAGGAGGAAATGAGCACACAGACAGACACTACTATCTACTAGAGAGCAGGAGGAAATGAGCACACAGACAGACACTACTATCTACTAGAGAGCAGGAGGAAATGAGCACACAGACACTACTATCTACTAGAGAGCAGGAGGAAATGAGCACACAGACAGACACTACTATCTACTAGAGAGCAGGAGGAAATGAGCACACAGACAGACACTACTATCTACCAGAGAGCAGGAGGAAATGAGCACACAGACAGACACTACTATCTACTAGAGAGCAGGAGGAAATGAGCACACAGACAGACACTACTATCTACTAGAGAGCAGGAGGAAATGAGCACACAGACAGACACTACTATCTACTAGAGAGCAGGAGGAAATGAGCACACAGACTGACACTACTATCTACTAGAGAGCAGGAGGAAATGAGCACACAGACAGACACTACTATCTACTAGAGAGCAGGAGGAAATGAGCACACAGACAGACACTACTATCTACTATAGAGCAGGAGGAAATGTATGCATTAGATTCCGTATATATATATTCCTACTGTACAACACATCAACAACTTTGATCTGTTGGTATTCTTTGGTTGTGTGTTTTGAGCACACATAGAGAACAGGGGGAAATCAAATGTTATTTGTCACATGCTTCTTAAACTGGTGTAGGTTAACAGTGAAATGCTTAGTTACAGGCCCTTCCCAACAATGCAGATAAAACAATATGCAGGGGTAGAGGTAATAACATGGCTATATACACAGGGTACCAGTACCAAGTCAATGTGCAGGGGTAATAACATGGCTATATACACAGGGTACCAGTACCAAGTCAATGTGCAGGGGTAGAGGTAATAACATGGCTATATACACAGGGTACCAGTACCAAGTCAATGTGCAGGGGTAGAGGTAACAACATGGCTATATACACAGGGTACCACTACCAAGTCAATGTGCAGGGGTAGAGGTAATAACATGGCTATATACACAGGGTACCAGTACCAAGTCAATGTGCAGGGGTAGAGGTAACAACATGGCTATATACACAGGGTACCAGTACCAAGTCAATGTAGGGAGAGGTAACAACATGGCTATATACACAGGGTACCAGTACCAAGTCAATGTGCAGGGGTAGAGGTAACAACATGGCTATATAGACAGGGTACCACTACCAAGTCAACTGCAGGGAGCAGGAGGTAATAACATGGCTATATACACAGGGTACCAGTACCAAGTCAATGTGCAGGAGTAGAGGTAATAACATGGCTAAATACAGACCACTACCATCAATGTGCAGGGGTAGAGGTAATAACATGGCTATATACACAGGGTACCAGTACCAAGTCAATGTGCAGGGGTAGAGGTAATATCATGGCTATATACACAGGGTACCAGTACCAAGTCAATGTGCAGGGGTAATAACATGGCTAAATACACAGGGTACCAGTACCAAGTCAATGTGCAGGGGTAGAGGTAATAACATGGCTATATACACAGGGTACCACTACCAAGTCAATGTGCAGGGGTAGAGGTAATAACATGGCTATATACACAGGGTACCTTTACCAAGTCAATGTGCAGGGGTAATAACATGGCTATATACACAGGGTACCAGTACCAAGTCAATGTGCAGGGGTAATAACATGGCTATATACACAGGGTACCAGTACCAAGTCAATGTGCAGGGGTAGAGGTAATAACATGGCTATATACACAGGGTACCAGTACCAAGTCAATGTGCAGGGGTAATAACATGGCTATATACACAGGGTACCAGTACCAAGTCAATGTGCAGGGGTAGAGGTAATAACATGACTATATACACAGGGTACCAGTACCAAGTCAATGTGCAGGGGTAGAGGTAATAACATGGCTATATACACAGGGTACCACTACCAAGTCAATGTGCAGGGGTAATAACATGGCTATATACACAGGGTACCAATACCAAGTCAATGTGCAGGGGTAGAGGTAATAACATGACTATATACACAGGGTACCAGTACCAAGTCAATGTGCAGGGGTAATAACATGGCTAAATACACAGGGTACCAGTACCAAGTCAATGTGCAGGGGTAGAGGTAATAACATGGCTATATACACAGGGTACCACTACCAAGTCAATGTGCAGGGGTAGAGGTAATAACATGGCTATATACACAGGGTACCACTACCAAGTCAATGTGCAGGGGTAGAGGTAATAACATGGCTATATACACAGGGTACCAGTACCAAGTCAATGTGCAGGGGTAGAGGTAATAACATGGCTATATACACAGGGTACCAGTACCAAGTCAATGTGCAGGGGTAGAGGTAATAACTTGGCTATATACACAGGGTACCAATACCAAGTCAATATGCAGGGGTAGAGGTAATAACATGGCTATATACACAGGGTACCAGTACCAAGTCAATGTGCAGGGGTAGAGGTAATAACTTGGCTATATACACAGGGTACCACTACCAAGTCAATGTGCAGTGGTAATAACATGGCTATATACACAGGGTACCACTACCAAGTCAATGTGCAGGGGTAATAACATGGCTATATACACAGGGTACCAGTACCAAGTCAATGTGCAGGGGTAATAACATGGCTATATACACAGGGTACCAGTACCAAGTCAATGTGCAGGGGTAGAGGTAATAACATGACTATATACACAGGGTACCAGTACCAAGTCAATGTGCAGGGGTAATAACATGGCTAAATACACAGGGTACCAGTACCAAGTCAATGTGCAGGGGTAGAGGTAATAACATGGCTATATACACAGGGTACCACTACCAAGTCAATGTGCAGGGGTAGAGGTAATAACATGGCTATATACACAGGGTACCACTACCAAGTCAATGTGCAGGGGTAGAGGTAATAACATGGCTATATACACAGGGTACCAGTACCAAGTCAATGTGCAGGGGTAGAGGTAATAACATGGCTATATACACAGGGTACCAGTACCAAGTCAATGTGCAGGGGTAGAGGTAATAACTTGGCTATATACACAGGGTACCAATACCAAGTCAATATGCAGGGGTAGAGGTAATAACATGGCTATATACACAGGGTACCAGTACCAAGTCAATGTGCAGGGGTAGAGGTAATAACATGGCTATATACACAGGGTACCAGTACCAAGTCAATGTGCAGGGTACGAGGTAATGGCACAAGGTAATTTACCCCTACCTATATGTACATGGTTAGCTATTTAGCAGTCTTGTGGCTTGGGGATAGAAGATGTTCAGGGTCCTGTTGGTTCCAGACTTGGTGCATCTGTACCGCTTGCTGTGCGGTAGCAGAGAGAATAGTCAATGACTTGGGTGGCTGGAGTCTTTGACAAGGTTTAGGGCCTTTCCTCTGACACCGCCTGGTATAGAGGTCCTGGATGGCAGAGAGCTCGGCCCCAGTGATGTACTGGGCTGTACGCACTTCCCTCTATAGAACCTTGCGGTCGGATTCCAAGCAGTTGCCATACCAACTGCTGATGCAGCTAGTCATCCTCCTGAGGGGAAGGCAATGTTGCAACGCCAACACAGCCTTCACGACTGTGTTGGTGTGGACCATGTTAATTCCTTAGTGATGTGGACACCAATGAACTTAAAGCTCTCAACCCGCTCCTCTACAGCCCCTTAGATGTGGATGGGGAGTGCTCGGCCATCTGTTTGCTGTAGCTCACGATCAGCTCTTTTGACTTGCAGACGTTGAGGGAAAGGTTGTTTCCCTGGTAGCACACTGCCTAATCTCTGACCTCCTCCCCTATAGGCTGTCTCATCATCATTGGCGATCAGGCCTACCACACTTGTGTCGTCAGCAAACGTAATGTTGGAGTTCGAGTCGTGCGCGGCCACACAGTCGTGGGTGAACAGCTAGTACAGGAGGGGACTAAGCACGCACCCCTGAGGGGCCCTAGTGTTGAGGGTCAGTGTGGCGGACCACCTGGGGGCGGCCCGACAGGAAGTCCAGGATCCAGTTGCAGAGGGAGGTGTTCAGTCCCAGGGTCCTGAGCTTAGTGATGAGCTTTGTGGGCACTTTGGTGTTGAATGCTGAGCTGTAGTCTATGAACAGCATTCTCACATAGGTGTTTCTCTTATCCAGTTGAGAGAGAGCAGTTTGAAGTGCAATAGAGATTGCATCATCTGTTGGGGCGGTATGCAAATGGGAGTGGGTCCAGAATGCCTGGGATGATAGAGTTGATGTGAGCCATGACCAGCGGTTTCAAAGCATTTCATGGCTACAGATGTAAGTGCTACGGGTCGATAGTGATTTAGACAGGTTACATTGGCGTTCTTGGACACAGGGACTATGGTGGTGTTCTTGAAACATGTAGGTATTACAGACTGGGTCAGGGAGAGTTTGAAAATGTCAGTGAAGACACTTGCCAGCTGGCTAGTATATACTCAGAGTAGGCATCCTGGTAATCTGTCTGGCCTCGCCGTCTGGAACAGCTGGTGCTCTTATGCATGCTTCAGTGTTGCTTGCCTCGAAGCAAGCATAGAAGGCATTTAGCTCATCTGGTAGGCTCTCATCACTGGGGCTTCCCTTTGTAATCCGTGATAGTTTGCAAGCCCTGCCACATCCGACGAGCGTCAGAGACGGCGTTTCATCTTAGTCCTGTATTGATGCTTTGCCTGGTGTCTGTGTGTGTGTCTGTGTGTGTGTCTGTGTGCGTGTCTGTGTGTGCGTGTGTCTGTGTGTGTCTGTGTGTGTGTGTGTGTCTGTGTGTGTGTGTGCGTGTGTGTGTGCGTGTGTGTCTGTGTGTGTGCATGTGAGTGTCTGTGTCTGTGTGTGTGTGTGTGTCTGCGCGTGCGTGCGTTGGAGTCCAGTGCATTCCTTTGCCATGCGTGGATGTCGGTTGAAGTGGTACGTCAACCAAAGATTTGAAAAAGCTACCAGGGTGCACCATCCACATACGTATCATTAACTAGGCCTCATTGCCTCTGTATGTACCGGGAGGTTCGTTGCATCAGAGGAAATTTGAAATGCCTGTTTTGCGGACGAGACGTGAGGTGGTTCATTGTACAATGAACAGGTTTGTGTATGGCGGATGCCACAGATGCCTCCCGGAGGGGCAGCCAATCAGTCAGCCCAGCTATTTTGATGTGTGCTACAGAGGCCTCCCTGTTCACCGTACCCGCCTGGTATGTGGGGCCTTTCACATAGTCGACTGTGGGACAAGACCCTAACTCACAGACACACACACACACACCTACTCACCTCACTACCCCTGTACTAGCATTGGCGCCAGGCTCCTAATGACTATTGGCCTGTGGGATCTTCTCAGTAGGAGATGAAAGACCAAGTCTGCCAGCTCTGTTCACTATCACAACTACACACTGGACAGTCAGTCACCGAACAGACACAACACACAGCCAGGGCCCAGAGGGCAAACCATTTCATAGGAAGAGAAAGGGAAAAACTACTTCCTGTTTGTGATGGCTTCGTTTTTTTTGACTCCAGAGAGAGAGAGGGAGAAAGAGGTGAAATACTTTATTCACCGGCGATGCTCACCTTTGGCTTGAGTCAGCCGAGTCCCACACGCTCCCCAATACCATCAGCCGAGGCCCACACGCTCCCCAACACCCATCAGCCGAGGCCCACACGCTCCCCAACACCATCAGCCGAGGCCCACACGCTCCCCAACACCATCAGCCGAGGCCAACACGCTCCCCAATACCATCAGCCGAGGCCAACACGCTCCCCAATACCATCAGCCGAGGCCCACACGCTCCCCAACACCATCAGCCGAGGCCCACACGCTCCCCAAAACCATCAGCCGAGGCCCACACGCTCCCCAATACCCATCAGCCGAGGCCCACACGCTCCCCAACACCATCAGCCGAGGCCCACACGCTCCCCAACACCATCAGCCAAGGCCCACACGCTCCCCAACACCATCAGCCGAGGCCCACACGCTCCCCAACACCCATCAGCCGAGGCTCCAGGTCCCCAACACCATCAGCCAAGGCCCACACGCTCCCCAACACCATCAGCCAAGGCCCACACGCTCCCCAACACCATCAGCCAAGGCCCACACGCTCCCCAACACCCATCAGCCAAGGCCCACACGCTCCCCAACACCCATCAGCCGAGGCCCACACGCTCCCCAACACCATCAGCCAAGGCCCACACACTCCCCAACACCCATCAGCCGAGGCCCACACGCTCCCCAACACCCATCAGCCGAGGCCCACACACTCCCCAACACCATCAGCCGAGGCCCACACACTCCCCAACACCATCAGCCGAGGCCCACACACTCCCCAACACCCATCAGCCGAGGCTCCAGGTCCCCAACACCATCAGCCAAGGCCCACACACTCCCCAACACCCATCAGCCGAGGCTCCAGGTCCCCAACACCATCAGCCGAGGCCCACACGCTCCCCAACACCATCAGCCGAGGCCCACACGCTCCCCAACACCATCAGCCGAGGCCCACACGCTCCCCAACACCATCAGCCGAGGCCCACACGCTCCCCAACACCATCAGCCGAGGCCCACACGCTCCCCAACACCATCAGCCGAGGCCCACACGCTCCCCAACACCATCAGCCGAGGCCCACACGCTCCCCAATACCATCAGCCGAGGCCCACACGCTCCCCAACACCATCAGCCGAGGCCCACACGCTCCCCAACACCATCAGCCGAGGCCCACACGCTCCCCAACACCATCAGCCGAGGCCCACACGCTCCCCAATACCCATCAGCCGAGGCCCACACGCTCCCCAATACCATCAGCCGAGGCCCACACGCTCCCCAACACCATCAGCCGAGGCCCACACGCTCCCCAACACCATCAGCCGAGGCCCACACGCTCCCCAACACCCATCAGCCGAGGCCCACACGCTCCCCAATACCCATCAGCCGAGGCCCACACGCTCCCCAACACCATCAGCCGAGGCCCAGCTCCCCAACACCATCAGCCGAGGCCCACACGCTCCCCAACACCCATCAGCCGAGGCCCACACGCTCCCCAATACCCATCAGCTGAGGCCCACACGCTCCCCAATACCATCAGCCGAGGCCCACACGCTCCCCAATACCCATCAGCTGAGGCCCACACGCTCCCCAACACCATCAGCCGAGGCCCACACGCTCCCCAATACCATCAGCCGAGGCCCACACGCTCCCCAATACCCATCAGCCGAGGCCCACACACTCCCCAACACCCATCAGCCGAGGCCCACACGCTCCCCAACACCCATCAGCCGAGGCCCACACGCTCCCCAACACCATCAGCCGAGGCCCACACGCTCCCCAACACCATCAGCCGAGGCCCACACGCTCCCCAACACCATCAGCCGAGGCCCACACGCTCCCCAATACCATCAGCCGAGGCCCACACGCTCCCCAACACCATCAGCCGAGGCCCACACGCTCCCCAACACCATCAGCCGAGGCCCACACGCTCCCCAACACCCATCAGCCGAGGCCCACACACTCCCCAACACCCATCAGCCGAGGCCCACACGCTCCCCAACACCATCAGCCGAGGCCCACACGCTCCCCAATACCATCAGCCGAGGCCCACACGCTCCCCAACACCATCAGCCGAGGCCCACACGCTCCCCAATACCCATCAGCCGAGTCCCACACGCTCCCCAACACCATCAGCCGAGGCCCACACGCTCCCCAATACCATCAGCCGAGGCCCACACGCTCCCCAACACCATCAGCCGAGGCCCACACGCTCCCCAACACCCATCAGCCGAGGCCCACACGCTCCCCAACACCATCAGCCGAGGCCCACACGGTCCCCAACACCATCAGCCGAGGCCCACACGCCCCAACACCATCAGCCGAGGCCCACACGCTCCCCAACACCCATCAGCCGAGGCCCACACGCTCCCCAATACCCATCAGCCGAGGCCCACACGTCCCCAACACCATCAGCCGAGGCCCACACGCTCCCCAATACCATCAGCCGAGGCCCACACGCTCCCCAACACCCATCAGCCGAGGCCCACACGCTCCCCAACACCATCAGCCGAGGCCCACACGCTCCCCAATACCATCAGCCGAGGCCCACACGCTCCCCAATACCATCAGCCGAGGCCCACACGCTCCCCAACACCCATCAGCCGAGGCCCACACGCTCCCCAACACCATCAGCCGAGGCCCACTGATGGACCTCCCCAACTGATGGACCCATCAGGAGTCCGAGGACCAGCCATACTGATGGACCTGGAGTCATACTGATGGACCTGGAGCCATACTGATGGACCTGGAGCCATACTGATGGACCTGGAGCCATACTGATGGAGTCATACTGATGGACCTGAAGCCCACTGATGGACCTGGAGCCATACTGATGGACCTGGACCATCTGAGGAGTCATACTGATGGACCTGGAGCCATACTGATGGAGTCATAGTGATGGACCTGGAGCCATACTGATGGACCTGGAGTCATACTGATGGACCTGGAGTCATACTGATGGACCTGGAGCCATACTGATGGAGTCATACTGATGGACCCCAACTGACCATCCTGGAGCCATACTGATGGACCACACTGATGGACCCCAACTGATGGACCTGGAGCCATACTGAGGAGTCATACTGATGGACCTGGAGTCATACTGATGGACCCCATACTGATGGACCATCATACCGGACCTGGAGTCCCACATACGATGGAGTCATACCCCATACTGATGGACCATCAGCCATACTGATGGACCTGGAGTCATACTGATGGACCCCATACATGGACCATCAGGAGTCATACTGATGGACCTGGTGTCATACTGATGGACCTGGAGCCATATCCCATCAGCATACTGAGGCCCACACTGCTCCCCACTGATGGACCTGGAGCCCACTGATGGAGTCATACTGATGGACCTGGAGCCATACTGAAGTACCATCAGCATTCTGATTGGCCTGGTGCCATACTGATGGACCTGGAGCCATACCATACTGATGGACACCATCAGGAGTCCTGATGGACCTGGACCACGATGGAGCCCTGATGGACCTGGAGTCATACCATCATGCCTGGAGCCCCTGATGGATTCATTCGATGGACCTGGAGCCAACATGGACCATCAGCATACTGATGGCCCTGGAGTCATTCTGATGGACCTGGAGCCATACTGATGGACCTGGAGCCATCAGCCTGGAGCCATACTGATGGAGTCATACTGATGGACCTGGAGTCATACTGATGGACCTGGAGCCATACTGATGGACCTGGAGCCATACTGATGGAGTCATTCTGATGGACCTGGAGCCATACTGATGGACCTGGAGCCATACTGATGGACCTGGAGTCATACTGATGGAGTCATACTGATGGACCTGGAGCCATACTGATGGAGTCATACCCCCTGGAGCCATACCAGTCATAGCCGAGGCCCACACGCCCTGATGGACACCATCATACCGATGGACCTGGAGCCATAATGATGGAGTCATACTGATGGACCTGGTGTCATACTGATGGACCTGGAGTCAGCCGAGGGACCTGGAGCCATACTCCCATACAACACCATCAGCCGAGGCCCTGGAGCCATACCCTGGACACCCGGACCTCAGTCATACTGATGGACCCACAGCCATCCCATACACCAGCCATACCGAGGACCTGGAGTCATACTGATGGACCTGGAGCCATACTGATGGACCTGGAGCCATCAGGAGTCATACGATGGCCCACACGCTCCCCAACACCTGGAGCCATCAGGAGTCCGATGGACCAGCACGATGGAGTAATACTCCCCAACACCATCATGCCGATGGCCCAGCCACAGATGGACCCCAACTGACCATCAGCCGAGGCCCTGGACACGCTGATGGACCCATACATGGAGTCATACATGGACCTGGAGGCCATACTGATGGATTCATTCTGATGGACCCCAACACCTGGAGCCATCATGGAGTCATACTGGCCCATTCTGATGGACCTGGAGCCATACTGATGGACCCCATACACCTGGAGCCATCAGGAGTCCTGATGGACCTGGAGTCATACTGATGGACCTGGAGCCATACTGATGGACCTGGAGCCATCAGCCGAGGCCCTGGACCACGCTCCCCAACTGATGGACCTGGAGTCATCAGCATACTGATGGCCTGGAGCCACTGATGGAGTCATACTGATGGACCCCATACTGACCCATCATGGACCGAGTCCCATGGAGTCACGATGGACCTCCCATACTGACCTGGAGTCATCAGCCTGGAGGCCCCTGGAGTCATACTGATGGACCCCATACTGACCTGGAGTCATACTGATGGACCTGGAGTCATACTGATGGACCCCATACACCATCATGGACCTGGAGTCATACATGGAGTCCCCTGGAGCCATACTGATGGAGCCATACTGATGGATCTGGAGCATACGAGGACCCATACTGATGGACCCCATACTGATGGACCTGGATCATACGATGGCCCATACTGATGGACCTGGAGCCATACTGATGGACCTGGAGTCATACTGATGGACCGGAGGCCCATGGATCACGCATCCCCAACACCATCAGCCTGATGGCTCCATGGACCCCAACACCTGGAGTCATCATGCCTGGAGTCCCTGGAGTCATACTGATGGACCTGGAGTCAACACCTGGATCAGCCGATGGACCTGGAGTCATACTGATGGACCTGGAGCCATACTGATGGACCTGGAGTCATACTGATGGAGTCATACTCCTGGAGCCATACTGAACACCCATCAGGAGCCATACTGATGGACCTGGAGTCATACTGATGGAGTCATACTGATGGACCTGGAGTCATACTGATGGACACCCATCAGCCTGATGGCCCTGGAGCCATAGCGATGGACCCCAACACCTGGAGTCATCAGGACCTGGAGGCCATACTGATGGAGTCATACTGATCCCCATACACCATACTGAGCCTGGAGTCATACTGAGGCATCCAGGTCCCCAACACCCATCATGGACCGAGTCCCACATGGAGTCATCCCTGGAGTCATACACCATCAGATGGACCTGGCCCATACTGATGGAGTCATACGCCCCAACACCATAGATGGACCTGGAGTCAGGCCATACATGGACCTGGAGTTATACTGATGGACCTGGAGCCATACTGATGGAGTCCTGATGGACCTGGAGTTATACCCATGGACCTCCCAACACCATCAGCCGAGGCCCAGTCATACGATGGAGTCCCATGGACCTGGTGTCATCAGCCGGAGGCCCATGGACGCTCCCCTGGAATACCCTGGATCAGCCGAGGCCCACACTGATGGACCCCCTGGAGCCATACCATCAGCCTGAGGCCCACACGATGGACCCCAACCTGGACCATCAGCCGAGGCCCACACGATGTACCTGGAGTCATCCCCAACACCATCAGCCGGAGCCATACCATGGAGCCATACTGATGGACCTGGAGTCATCCCCTGATGGACCCATACATGGAGTCATACTGATGGAGCCATACATGGAGTCATACATGCCGGAGGCCCATGGACCTGGAGCCCCCAACACCATCAGCCGAGGCCCACACGCTCCCCAACACCCATCAGCCGAGGCCCACACGCTCCCCAACACCATACTGATCAGCCGAGGCCCAGTCATACGCATCCCCATACTGATGGAGTCATACACCATCAGCCGAGGCCCACACGGACCCCAACACCATCAGCCTGAGGCCCACCTGCATTCCCCCAACAGATGGACCTGGAGCCATACTGATGGAGTCATACTGATGGACCCCATCATGCCGAGTCCCATGGAGTCACGCTCCTGGAGCCAATGGATTCACCATCAGCCGAGGCCCACACGCTCCCAACACCATCAGCCGAGTCCCACACGGAGCCATCCCCAATGGACACCATCAGCCGAGGACCCACACGCTCCCCATACATGGACCATCAGCCGAGGCCCCACACGCTCCCCAATACCATCAGCCGAGCCCACACGATCCCCAACACCATCAGCCGAGTCCCTGATGGAGTCATACTGATGGACCTGGAGCCATACTGATGGACCTGGAGTCATACTGATGGACCTGGAGTCATACCCTGGAGTCATACTGATGGACCATCAGCCGAGTCCCACACGCATCCCCCAACACCATCAGCCGAGGCCCACACGCTCCCCAACACCATCAGCCGAGGCCCACACGCTCCCCAACACCATCAGCCGAGGCCCACACGATGGACCCAACACCATCAGCCGAGGCCCACACGATGGACCTGGAGTCATACCATCAGCCGAGGCCCACACGCTCCCCAACACCATCATGGACCTGGAGCCATACATGGACCTGGAGTCATACTGATGGACCTGGAGTCATACTGATGGATCTGGAGTCAACACCATCAGCCGAGGCCCACACGCTCCCCAACACCATCAGCCGAGGAGTCACACGCTCCCCAACACCATCAGCCGAGGCCCACACGCTCCCCAATGGACCATCAGCCGAGGCCCACACGCCTCCCCAACACCATCATGGACCGAGGCCCACACGCTCCCCAACACCATCATACTGCCTGGAGGCCCATACACGATGGACCTGGAGTCATACTGATGGAGTCATACTGATGGACCTGGAGCCATACTGATGGAGCCATCCTGATGGACCTGGAGGCCCACACGGAGTCATACCCCAACACCATCAGCCGAGCCATACCCACACGATGGACCCCAACACCATCAGCCGAGTCCCACTGATGGAGTCCCCTGATGGACACCATCAGCCGAGGACCACACGATGGACCTCCCTGATGGAGTCAACACCATCAGCCGAGGCCCACATACGATCCCCAACACCATCAGCCGAGGCCCACACGCTCCCCAACACCATCAGCCGAGGCCTGGAGTCATACATGGACCTGGAGTCATACGAGGCCCAGTCACGATGGACCCCAACACCATCAGCCGAGGCCCACACGCTCCCCTGATGGACACCATCAGCCGGAGGCCCACACGCTCCCCCAACACCATCAGCCGAGGCCCACACGCTCCCCAACACCATCAGCCGAGGCCCACACGCTCCCCAACACCATCAGCCTGAGGCCCATGGAGTCACGCCTCCCCAACACCTCAGCATACTGAGGCCCAGTCATACTGATGGACCTGGAGTTATACTGATGGACCCCATACACCATCAGCCGAGGCCCACGCCTGGAGTCATACTGATGGAGTCAACACCATCAGCCGAGGCCCATACTGACGCTCCCCATACTGATGGACCATCTGATGCCGAGGCCCACACGCTCCCCTGGAGTTAACACCATCTGCCGGAGTCATACTGCCCATACTGATGGACCTGTCCCCAACCTGGTGTCATCAGCCGAGGCCCATGGACCCCATACACCTGGAGCCATCAGCAGGAGTCCTGATGGACCTGGTGCCGAGGCCATACTGATGGACCTGGAGTCATACTGATGGACCTGGAGTCATCCCTGGAGTCAACACCATCAGCCGAGGCCCAGTCACGCTCCTCAACACCCAGACACACAGAGTTCTCCAGTAAGGGCTAAGTTCCCAAGCAACCTTTTAACAGAATGGACCTGGAGCCATACTGATGGAGCCATACTGATGGACCTGGAGTCATACTGATGGAGTCATACTGATGGACCTGGAGTCATACTGATGGAGCCATACTGATGGACCTGGAGTCATACTGATGGAGTCATACTGATGGACCTGGAGTCATACTGATGGACCTGGAGCCATACTGATGGAGTCATACTGATGGATCTGGAGCCATATACCTCTGCTGGACCCATTCTTTAGTGGAATTATTTTCATGTTACATCTATGGATTCTCGGTACAGCAGGGAATCAAACCTGCTGTATGGTCAGTTTGGCTGGACCCATTCTGTAGTTTTTCCAGTTAGCTATGGGTCATTAGGGCTGATTTTTTTACTGCAGATGTATGTACTGACTTTGATTAATGCATTCATCTTAAGGTGAGAGAACCACCCGACTGTAAGTCACTCTGGGTACGAGCATGTGCTAAATGACCATGGTACATGTCTCTGTGTTTCCTGGATAGTGAGCAGCACTATACTGCACCATTGATGGAAACTGCACATCTTGGTTTGTTCTGTATGACTCGGCTTAGAATGGATAAATTCTTGTGGATTCTTGCTGAGTTGCTGAAAATATTTCTCCCAACAGTGACATAGTAGATGGTTGAAAATGCTTTCAGTGCTACATAATCTGGATTCTATTGGAGCGTTCTATATAGCATGGTCAGAGACGAGGCCACAGCGTTATACCACAAGGTCTGCTCTCTTTGCTGGCTTTACAATGCTGGCTTTCTAAGCTATAATCAATGGTTGAAGAGTAATAAGGGATATTGCCAAACAATGATTCTCTCAACCATTGTTCCCCAATGGGTCCTTCAGCATGTTTCACATACCCAACAACTCTCCAGCAGAGACAGGAAATGTCTGGGTTCCAAATGGCATCCATAGGGCTCTTAGTCTGGAAAACCCAAACCCAGGCAACAGGGACATGGATCTGCTTTCAATGATGGACTCTTTTGGCTTAGAGGAGCCATGCCCACATCTCTACTCTATCCATTTAAATAACATACTAAATAGTAACTAGCAGATGGAGATCAGTGTTTTTTGTGATTGGCTACTGGCAAATTTGCATCAACAATCTTCACTAAAAACCACTGCAAAGGCTTTGCCCGGTAACTTTTGGTTTTGAATCGCGACGTTGTGGCTTGTGATTTGTCAGGAGAGTTGCCTGTCTGAAGAGGACCCGCCCCAGAAGTTGTCAAAAGAGTCCGTCATTGAAACCCAGACTCTAGTCACTGTTGCCGGGTTGGGTTTTCCAGACTAAAGGGGCTCTGGTCAAAAGTAGTGTGCACTATATAGGGAATAAGGAGTATAGGGCTCTGGTTAGAAGTAGTGTGCACTATATAGGGAATAAGGAGTATAGGGCTCTGGTCAGAAGTAGTGTGCACTATATAGGGAATAAGGAGTATAGGGCTCTGGTCAGAAGTAGTGTGCACTATATAGGGAATAAGGAGTATAGGGCTCTGGTCAGAAGTAGTGTGCACTATATAGGGAATAAGGAGTATAGGGCTCTGGTCAGAAGTAGTGTGCACTATATAGGGAATAAGGAGTATAGGGCTCTGGTCAGAAGTAGTGTGCACTATATAGGGAATACGGAGTATAGGGCTCTGGTCAGAAGTAGTGTGCACTATATAGGGAATACGGAGTATAGGGCTCTGGTCAGAAGTAGTGTGCACTATATAGGGAATACGGAGTATAGGGCTCTGGTCAGAAGTAGTGCACTATAAAGGGAATACGGTGTTACAACACAGAGGCGGATGCAAGATGCAAGCAACGATGGTTTAATGAATGTAGTTCACAGCAGCAACATGACAGACAGACTGTACTCAGAAGGAATCCGACCCAGGAACTCGGGCGCATCTTCCAATGATAACGTGCTGAGAAAACCAGGGGAGTGTGTCCGGATGAGTAGGAAGGAGCACAGCAGATAATCCACACAAGAGAAGAGCACGGACACACGACACAACCTCAGAGAAGAAACAACGATCTGACAACAAGAAACACTGGTAACAGAACATATAAAGGGAAGATAAGTGGTTCCAGCTGGCGCAGACAATCAGGCCGAGATTGGGAACCACGCCCACACAAACACTGGAGAGAGAGAGGGAGAGAGAGAGAGAAAGAGAGAGGGAGGCAGTGGATTCATGAACCGTGACAATACCCCCCCCCCCCCTAGGAACGCCTCTTGGCGTTCCCAGGCGAATTTACCTGTCGATTGAAATCATCGATAAGGGAGTGATCCAGAATGTCCCTAGCAGGTACCCAACTTCTCTCCTCCGGGCCGTAACCCTCCCAGTCCACCAAGTACTGGAATCCGCGTCCCCTCCTTCTAGAGTCCAAAATACGATTGACAGAAAAGGTGGGTTCCGCATCAACAAGTCGTGGCGGCGGGGGAACCGGGACCGGCGGGTTAATGCGTGCCTGAAACACAGGTTTTATTTTAGACACATGAAAGGTAGGATGAATTCTCCTATACGCCGGAGGAAGCTTGAGCCGGACCGCCACCGGACTAATGATCCTGGTGACTCTGAACGGGCCGATAAATTTGGGGGCAAGCTTGTTCGAAACGGATCGGAGTGGAATGTTCTTAGTAGAAAGCCACACTCTTTGGCCAACGACGTATACCGGAGGCTTCGACCGGTGGCGATCGGCCTTAGCCTTGGTTCGCGCCCCCACCCGGAGAAGAGTCTCACGGGCTCTGCTCCATGCGTGACGGCACCTCTGGATGAAAGCGTGAGCGGAGGGAACAGTGACCTCGGGCTCCGTACTGGGAAAGATAGGTGGCTGGTAACCTAAACTACACTCAAACGGAGAGAGACCCGTGGCTGCCACTGGCAACGAATTGTGAGCGTACTCAACCATAGAGAGTTGTTGACTCCAGGAAGAGGGATTCTTAGAAACCAAACATCGCAACACTCTCTCCAAATCTTGGTTGGCCCTCTCCGTTTGACCGTTGCTCTGGGGATGAAACCCTGAAGACAGGCTGACACTCGCTCCCAGTAACCTACAAAACTCTTGCCAAAACTTGGACACAAATTGGGGCCCCGGTCAGAAACTACGTCCATCGGCAGGCCATGTAAGCGAAAGACGTGATCCACGACAGTTACCGCTGTCTCCTTGGCAGATGGTAATTTAGGCAAGGGAATAAAATGAGCCGCCTTCGA
>NC_088235.1:6589757-6592257 GCF_036934945.1 Oncorhynchus masou masou
CTCAGCATTAAGAGATAGAAACTAACCACAGCATTAAGAGATAGAAACTAACCTCAGCATTAAGAGATAGAAACTAACCTCAGCATTAAGAGATAGAAACTAACCTCAGCATTAAGAGATAGAAACTAACCTCAGCATTAAGAGATAGAAACTAACCTCAGCATTAAGAGATAGAAACTAACCTCAGCATTAAGAGATAGAAACTAACCTCAGCATTAAGAGATAGAAACTAACCTCAGCATTAATAAGAGATAGAAACTAACCTCAGCATTAAGAGATAGAAACTAACCACAGCATTAATAAGAGATAGAAACTAACCTCAGCATTAATAAGAGATAGAAACTAACCTCAGCATTAAGAGATAGAAACTAACCTCGGCATTAAGAGATAGAAACTAACCTCAGCATTAAGAGATAGAAACTAACCTCAGCATTAAGAGATAGAAACTAACCTCAGCATTAAGAGATAGAAACTAACCTCAGCATTAAGAGATAGAAACTAACCTCAGCATTAAGAGATAGAAAGTAACCTCAGCATTAAGAGATAGAAACTAACCTCAGCATTAAGAGATAGAAACTAACCTCAGCATTAAGAGATAGAAACTAACCTCAGCATTAATAAGAGATAGAAACTAACCTCAGCATTAAGAGATAGAAACTAACCACAGCATTAATAAGAGATAGAAACTAACCTCAGCATTCAGAGATAGAAACTAACCTCAGCATTAAGAGATAGAAACTAACCTCAGCATTAAGAGATAGAAACTAACCTCAGCATTAAGAGATAGAAACCATTAACTGTCTTGCAGAAGTTTGAATGTTTTCTTCCTTCTTCTTCAGTTCGTAGCATTGAGCACCTGAGGGGTGTTTTCAGTACGTCCACAATGACATTCCACAATATGCTGAGTATTCCGTTCAAAAGCCTGAGGCTCGGTCCCAAACGGCACCATGTCCCCTTTATAGTGCAGAGAGCCTCATGAGCCTTGGTCAAAAGTAATGCACTCTATAGGGAATAGAGTGCCATTTGGGTCGCACATGGTTTATTCTAAGTTGAGGCTTTAGAATTAATTCTATGCTATAATGAATTCTAATCCAACTGTCTCTTTTTTTAATGTTGTCTCTGTAAAATAAATGTTCCTTAATTGTATAATAGTTTGCTGAAGGCTGGGAGGATTAGGGTTGTTAGATGTATAGCTTATGCTAACTTATACAGTTGGTTGCTGCACTGATGAGAGAGAGAGAGTGTGAGAGAGAGAGGGTTGGTTGCTGCACTGATGAGAGAGAGAGAGTGAGGGAGAGAGAGAGAGAGAGGGTTGGTTGCTGCACTGATGAGAGAGAGAGAGAGAGAGAGTTGGTTGCTGCACTGATGAGAGAGAGAGAGGGTTGGTTGCTGTACTGATGAGAGAGAGAGAGAGAGAGCGAGAGAGAGGGTTGGTTGCAGCACTGATGAGAGAGAGAGGGTGTTGGTTGCTGCACTGATGAGAGAGAGAGAGGGGGGGGCTGGTTGCAGCACTGATGAGAGAGAGGAAGAGAGAGAGAGAGAGAGAGGGTTGGTTGCTGCACTGATGAGAGAGAGAGAGAGAGAGAGAGAGAGAGAGAGAGAGAGAGAGAGAGAGAGAGAGAGAGAGAGAGAGAGAGGGTTGGTTGGTTGGTTGCTGCACTGATGAGAGAGAGAGAGAGGCATGAGGCATCAAAGCCAAAGGAACTGAGTAACATTAAGAAATGCTATAGATGGAAGGAATGCAGTTTGGAAACCTACCAAAAAACAATTAGGCAACAACAAATTCAATCCCTTTTAGACAATTTCCTGGGTAAAACGTTCCACTGTAATAGTGAAGGTGTAAACTTGGCAGTAGAAAATCTTAACAGTATATTTGACCTCTCAGCTTCCCTATCAAATCTAAAAATCTCAAATAGAAAACCAAAGAAAATTAACAACAATGACAAATGGTTTGATGAAGAATGCAAAAATCTAAGAAAGAAATTGAGAAACCTGTCCAACCAAAAACATAGAGACCCGGAAAACCTGAGTCTACGCCTTCACTATGGTGAATCACTAAAACAATACAGAAATACACTACGAAAAAGAAGGAACAGCATGTCAGAAATCAGCTCAATGTAATTGAAGAATCCATAGACTCTAACCACTTCTGGGAAAATTGGAAAACACTAAACAAACAACAACACGAAGAATTATCTATCCAAAATGGAGATGTATGGGTAAATCACTTCTCCAATCTTTTTGGCTCTATAACAAAGAATAAAGAGCAAAAACATATACATGATCAAATACAGATCTTAGAATCAACTATTAAAGACTACCAGAACCCACTGGATTCTCCAATTACATTGAATGAGTTACAGGACAAAATAAAAACCCTCCAACCCAAAAAGGCCTGTGGTGTTGATGGTATCCTCAATGAAATGATCAAATATACAGACAACAAATTCCAATTGGCTATACTAAAACTCTTTAACATCATCCTTAGCTCTGGCATCTT
>NC_088235.1:6597257-6616447 GCF_036934945.1 Oncorhynchus masou masou
TGGAGGAGAGGACTAGTGGAGGAAAGGACTAGTGGAAAGACTAGTGGAGGAAAGGACTAGTGGAGGAAAGGACTAGTGGAGGAAAGGACTAGTGGAAAGACTAGTGGAGGAAAGGACTAGTGGAGGAAAGGACTAGTGGAGGAAAGGACTAGTGGAGGAAGGACTAGTGGAGGAAAGGACTATTGGAGGAAAGGACTAGTGGAGGAAAGGACTAGTGGAGGAAAGGATTATTGGAGGAAAGGACTAGTGGAGGAAAGGACTAGTGGAGGAAAGGACTAGTGGAGGAAAGGACTAGTGGAGGAGAGGACTAGTGGAGGAGAGGACTAGTGGAGGAAGGACTAGTGGAGGAAAGGATTATTGGAGGAAAGGACTAGTGGAGGAAAGGACTAGTGGAGGAAAGGACTAGTGGAGGAAAGGATTATTGGAGGAAAGGACTAGTGGAGGAAAGGACTAGTGGAGGAAAGGACTAGTGGAGGAAAGGATTATTGGAGGAAAGGACTAGTAGAGGAAGGACTAGTGGAGGAAAGGACTAGTGGAGGAAAGGACTAGTGGAGGAAGGACTAGTGGAGGAAAGGATTATTGGAGGAAAGGACTAGTGGAGGAAAGGACTAGTGGAGGAAAGGACTAGTGGAGGAAAGGATTATTGGAGGAAAGGACTAGTAGAGGAAGGACTAGTGGAGGAAAGGACTAGTGGAGGAAAGGATTATTGGAGGAAAGGACTAGTGGAGGAAAGGATTATTGGAGGAAAGGACTAGTGGAGGAGAGGACTAGTGGAGGAAAGGACTAGTGGAAAGACTAGTGGAGGAAAGGACTAGTGGAGGAAAGGACTAGTGGAGGAAAGGACTAGTGGAAAGACTAGTGGAGGAAAGGACTAGTGGAGGAAAGGACTAGTGGAGGAAAGGACTAGTGGAGGAAGGACTAGTGGAGGAAAGGACTATTGGAGGAAAGGACTAGTGGAGGAAAGGACTAGTGGAGGAAAGGATTATTGGAGGAAAGGACTAGTGGAGGAAAGGACTAGTGGAGGAAAGGACTAGTGGAGGAAAGGACTAGTGGAGGAGAGGACTAGTGGAGGAGAGGACTAGTGGAGGAAGGACTAGTGGAGGAAAGGATTATTGGAGGAAAGGACTAGTGGAGGAAAGGACTAGTGGAGGAAAGGACTAGTGGAGGAAAGGATTATTGGAGGAAAGGACTAGTGGAGGAAAGGACTAGTGGAGGAAAGGACTAGTGGAGGAAAGGATTATTGGAGGAAAGGACTAGTAGAGGAAGGACTAGTGGAGGAAAGGACTAGTGGAGGAAAGGACTAGTGGAGGAAGGACTAGTGGAGGAAAGGATTATTGGAGGAAAGGACTAGTGGAGGAAAGGACTAGTGGAGGAAAGGACTAGTGGAGGAAAGGATTATTGGAGGAAAGGACTAGTAGAGGAAGGACTAGTGGAGGAAAGGACTAGTGGAGGAAAGGACTAGTGGAGGAAAGGACTAGTGGAGGAAAGGACTAGTGGAGGAAAGGATTATTGGAGGAAAGGACTAGTGGAGGAAGGCAGGGTGCTTTGAATTCCTCTGTGTGTGCTGTAATATGGGAGAGCCATGCCAGCATGCCCAGAATATGTTACTATTCATCTATCCAATGCATGGAGATGAAAAGCAGCTGCTAGCTAGACTGACTGCAGACCAGTTTGAGGGAAGAGACGGGAGGAGGGAAGACAAAAAGAGGGGTAAGGAGTAAGAGAGAGAGGGGAGTAAGAGAGAGAGGGGGAGTAAGAGAGAGAGAGAGGGAGAGAACACGGGACAGAGAGAGAGGGGGGAGGGGGAGGGACGACAGAAAGAGGGGTAAGGAGTAAGAGAGAGAGGGGGGAGAGAGAAAGAGGGGGAGGGAAGACAGAAAGAGGGGAAAGGAGTAAGAGAGAGAGGGGGTAGAGAGAAAGAGGGGAGAGAAGACAGAAAGAGAGGTAAGGAGTAAGAGCGAGAGAGGGGGTAGAGAGAAAGAGGGGAGAGAAGACAGAAAGAGGGGGAAGGAGTAAGAGAGAGAGAGGGGGTAGAGAGAAAGAGGGGGAGGGGGAGGGAAGACAGAAAGAGAGTTAAGGAGTAAGAGAGAGAGGGGGTAGAGAGAAAGAGGGAAGGGAAGACAGAAAGAGAGGTAAGGAGTAAGAGAGAGAGGGGGTAGAGAGAAAGAGGGGAGAGAAGACAGAAAGAGTGGTAAGGTGTAAGAGAGAGAGAGGGGGTAGAGAGAAAGAGGGGGAGGGAAGACAGAAAGAGTGGTAAGGAGTAAGAGAGAGAGAGGGGGTAGAGAGAAAGAGGGGAGAGAAGACAGAAAGAGGGGTAAGGAGTAAGATAGGGGGAACAAGAGAGAGACAGAGAGAGGCAGAGGAAGAGATGAAGAGAGACAAAAGGGTTAGAGAGAGGAGAGGGAAAGGCAGAGAGAGAGCACGAGAGAGAGAGGGAGAGGCAGAGAGAGAGAGCACGAGAGAGAGAGGGAGAGAGAGAGGCAGAGAGAGGGAGAGAGAGAGCACGAGAGAGAGAGGGAGAGTGAGAGGGGGAGAGAGCGAGAGAGAGGCAGAGAGAGAGAGAGCGTGCCTGCCAAGTTACAACCCTGCGTTTTAGAGGGTCTTATTAAGTTCCCCTGTCTCTCTCTCTCCCTCAGTCAAGACAGACAGAAGGACCTGACAGAAACCACTTTCAGATGTGCTGCTGACTTGAATAATATTTTATCAACACTTTTCACAAAAATGACACAAATACACTCAATACGTGTAGGATTGTGACAATGGATTCCATTTGAAGAGTTCCCCTGACTAAGTTCTGCTGAGGGCAGTGACCTTTGACAGGGACGCACACTGAGTGTACAAAACAAAAGCTGCTCTTTCCACGACATAGACTGACCAGGTGAATCCAGGTGAACGCTGTGATCCCTTATTGATGGAGAGGTGGACACAGGTTATTTAAGAAGGATGCTTACGCCTTGAGACAGTTGAGACATGGATTGTGTATATGTGCCATTCAGAGGGTGAATGGGCAAGACAACATATGTAGGTGTCTTTGAACGGGGTGTGGTGGTGGTAGGTGTCTTTGAACGTGGTGTGGTAGTGGTAGGTGTCTTTGAACGTGGTGTGGTAGTGGTAGGTGTCTTTGAACGGGGTGTGGTGGTGGTAGGTGTCTTTGAACGGGGTATGGTGGTGGTAGGTGTCTTTGAACGTGGTGTGGTAGTGGTAGGTGTCTTTGAACGGGGTGTGGTGGTGGTAGGTGTCTTTGAACGGGGTGTGGTGGTGGTAGGTGTCTTTGAACGGGGTGTGGTGGTGGTAGGTGTCTTTGAACGGGGTGTGGTGGTGGTAGGTGTCTTTGAACGGGGTGTGGTGGTGGTAGGTGTCTTTGAACGGGGTATGGTGGTGGTAGGTGTCTTTGAACGGGGTATGGTGGTGGTAGGTGCATTTAAACGGGGTATGGTGGTGGTAGGTGTCTTTGAACGGGGTGTGGTGGTGGTAGGTGTCTTTGAACGGGTTGTGGTGGTGGTAGGTGTCTTTGAACAGGGTATGGTGGTGGTAGGTGTCTTTGAACGGGGTGTGGTAGTGGTAGGTGCCTTTGAACGGGGTGTGGTGGTGGTAGGTGCCTTTGAACGGGGTATGGTGGTGGTAGGTGTCTTTGAACGGGGTGTGGTGGTGGTAGGTGCCTTTGAATGGGGTATGGTGGTGGTAGGTGTCTTTGAACGGGGTATGGTGGTGGTAGGTGCATTTAAACGGGGTATGGTGGTGGTAGGTGTCTTTGAACGGGGTATGGTGGTGGTAGGTGTCTTTGAACAGGGTGTGGTGGTGGTAGGTGTCTTTGAACGGGGTGTGGTGGTGGTAGGTGTCTTTGAACGGGGTATGGTGGTGGTAGGTGTCTTTGAACGGGGTGTGGTGGTTGTAGGTGTCTTTGAACGGGGTATGGTGGTGGTAGGTATCTTTGAACGGGGTATGGTGGTGGTAGGTGTCTTTGAACGGGGTGTGGTGGTGGTAGGTGTCTTTGAACGGGGTATGGTGGTGGTAGGTGTCTTTGAACGTGGCGTGGTAGTGGTAGGTGTCTTTGAACGGGGTGTGGTGGTGGTAGGTGTCTTTGAACGGGGTGTGGTGGTGGTAGGTGTCTTTGAACGGGGTGTGGTGGTGGTAGGTGTCTTTGAACGGGGTGTGGTGGTGGTAGGTGTCTTTGAACGGGGTATGGTGGTGGTAGGTATCTTTGAACGGGGTGTGGTGGTGGTAGGTGTCTTTGAACGGGGTGTGGTGGTGGTAGGTGTCTTTGAACGGGGTATGGTGGTGGTAGGTGCCTTTGAACGGGGTATGGATGTTGGTAGGTGCCAGGCGCACCGGTTTGAGTTTGTCAAGAACTGCAACGCTACTGTTTTTTTCATGCTCAGCAGTTTCCTGTGTTTATCAAGAATGGTCCACCACCCAAAGGACATCCAGCTTGACACAACTGTGGGAAGCATTGGAGTCAACATGGGCCAGCATCCCTGTGGAACGCCCTGACGAGTCGAGGCTGTTCAGAGGACCAAAGGTGGATGCAACTCAATATTAGGACGGTGTTCATAATGTTTTGTTCACTCAGTGTAATTTTTACAGGGTGAATTTAAAGAACACTACTGCTACCTCCGAATACATAGGGAGATTTCCCTGTGATGTGAATGTACTGTCGCTGATCACATCCCTGTTTGTAGGCCAGGCTAATGGGTTCAATTCACTTCCCTCTCATTGGAGTCTGATACTACTCTGTTCAGTCTCATCAGACACATGAAAGGGGGGGATATAAGCTGTGAAAAGGGGTCCTCCAGTCCACCTCCAACCTTCTCCTCCGAGTCCTCAGCAGTCCTCTCTCATCTCTGGAGGGAAGGCCTTTCACATCAAGTTAATTACATCCCCTCCGAGCCGCTCAGGTCTCAACGCAGCTCTTTGTCTCTGCTAATCTTAGGATCCCTCAGAACTGGTTGGGTTACACGTCGGAGAGGGAATCTGGAACCAGCCTTGGAAGACATTTCAAAGTCGAGAGGAGAGAGGGCCGCCGTATCACCTCACCGCCCTGGACCGTGGTCGGACTTCATGTCTTAGAGCTTATCGTGACCTGGAGTCAAGTCAGCTACCTACTGGAACAGAATAGCTTTGATCTCCTATAAGACATATCTTGATGGGGTTTGTTTTTTATGTCGATGGAATAGAAGAGAAGTGTCCTTGTTGTTCATAGCGGAAATGAACAGTAATGTATTTATATACTGTAAATACATAAATATAAATACAAAATATTATAAATGCTCTTTCAAGTAAGAATATAGATGGAAGGAATTGGTTCAGTTGTGTGTCTTGTCTTGTGTTCTGCAGCTCACACACACACACCCCAAGACCGATTCACTCCAGAACCAGCACCCTGTCCATGCCACAGAGGGATAATTCACGACATCATGTCAATATGATGGCGTTGGCAGGTAGCCTGGTGGTTAGAGTGTTGGGTCAGTAACCGAAAGGTTGCTGGATCGAATCCCCGAGCTGACAAGGTAAAAATATGTCGTTCTGCCCCTGAACAAGGCAGTTAATCCCGGTAGGCCGTCATTGTAAATAAGAATTTGTTCTTAACTGACTTGTCTAGTTCAATAAAGGTTCAATAAAATATATGATAAAACTAATGACGTCAGAGAGAATGTGGACAAGGCACAGAAGTATGAGAGGATTTCCCTTAGCGATCTGAACGCCTCCTTGAACAGGATATCCTGGTGACGTCCTTCAGCATGACGATTGAACAGGATATCCTGGTGACGTCCTTCAGCATGACTATTGAACATGATATCCTAGTGACGTCCTTTAGCATGACTATTGAACATGACGTCCTTTAGCTTCACTATTGAACATGATATCCTAGTGACATCCTTTAGCTTCACTATTGAACATGATATCCTAGTGACATCCTTTAGCTTCACTATTGAACATGATATCCTGGTGACGTCCTTTAGCTTCACTATTGAACATGATATCCTAGTGACGTCCTTTAGCATGACTATTGAACAGGATATCCTAGTGATGTCCTTTAGCTTCACTATTGAACATGATATCCTGGTGACGTCCTTCAGCATGACTATTGAACATGATATCCTGGTGACATCCTTCAGCATGACTATTGAACATGATATCCTGGTGACGTCCTTCAGCATGACTATTGAACATGACGTCCTTTAGCATGACTATTGAACATGATATCCTAGTGACGTCCTTTAGCATGACTAACTCCTCAGCTGTTGCAAACTACAAAGGTAATTTTATCATGACCACTTAGTTTCCATTTTCATTAGTCCAAGATAGGGCTGCGATGAGATAAAAATCCTAAACTTTCCTTATGTTAGGTGATAAGTCTGTTATGGTGTTAGAGAACGAGAGGGACGGTGGGGAACTGATCTGGGATATCAGCCTTTCAAAGCAGGGCCAGCTCAGCCAAGGGAGCTTCAGTGTGCTCTGACGTGCTGGCCAGCTCAGCCAAGGGAGCTTCAGTCTGCTCTGACGTGCTGGCCAGCTCAGCCAAGGGAGCTTCAGTGTGCTCTGATCTGACGTGCTGGCCAGCTCAGCCAAGGGAGCTTCAGTGTGCTCTGATCTGACGTGCTGGCCAGCTCAGCCAAGGGAGCTTCAGTGTGCTCTGATCTGATGTGCTGGCCTGTACCTATTCCTCAGGACTTCAGTCTGATCTGACGTGCTGGCCTGTACCTATTCCTCAGGACTACAGTCTGCTCTGATCTGATGTGCTGGCCTGTACCTATTCCTCAGGACTTCAGTCTGATCTGACGTGCTGGCCTGTACCTATTCCTCAGGACTTCAGTCTGATCTGATCTGATGTGCTGGCCTGTACCTATTCCTCAGGACTTCAGTCTGATCTGATCTGATGTGCTGGCCTGTACCTATTCCTCAGGACTTCAGTGTGCTCTGATCTGATGTGCTGGCCTGTACCTATTCCTCAGGACCACTAAGCCAATCATCAGTTTAGTTTGCAAATGTCAGAAGAGCTGGCCATCATGTCAATCATCTCCTCTGGAATCTTTACGTTTCCAACATTGAAGTGTGTTGTTGTGCTCTCTGTGTTCCTTCTCACCGCTGTCTGTTTCTAGACTCCTCTCTGTGTTCCTTCTCAACGCTGTCTGTTTCTAGACTCCTCTCTGTGTTCCTTCTCATCTCTGTCTGTTTCTAGACTCCTCTCTATAATCCTTCTCATCTCTGTCTGTTTCTAGACTCCTCTCTATAATCCTTCTCAACGCTGTCTGTTTCTAGACTCCTCTCTGTGTTCCTTCTCAATGCTGTCTGTTTCTAGACTCCTCTCTGTGATCCTTCTCACCGCTGTCTGTTTCTAGACTCCTCTCTGTGTTCCTTCTCACCACTGTCTGTTTCTAGACTCCTCTCAAGAAACAGTAGTCTACATTCACAATACTGGAGACTGAGTATATGACATGCAATAAATTCATTATATTTTGGGGCATTTTACCAGGAAAAGACCCTTGAGGTTAGAAACTTATTCATTCAGGTAACAGGAAGTGGCAAGAGGTCAGCAAGAAGTAGTCAGCATGCACAAAGTCGGCATCAGACCTTGCCTGTCTCTATAGACTGGAGGTGAACAAGTCAAACGGACGTGTGTGATTGGATGGCCAGTGGAGCCTTTATTAGTTCCTCTCGTATCTGACAGAAGACCTTCAGAGTGGTTGGGCAGAGCACAGCAGTTACGCTCAGCTTAGATAACATGTGGCAGGACAATCTCTCCCCTGGAACATAATATCTTAGAGAATGTGTGTGGCAGGACAATCTCTCCCCTGGAACATAATATCTTAGAGAATGTGTGTGGCAGGAAAATCTCTCCTCTGGAACATAATATCTTAGGGAACGTGTGTGGCAGGAAAATATCTCCTCTGGAGCATAATATCTTAGGGAACGTGTGTGGCAGGAAAATATCTCCTCTGGAACATAATATCTTAGAGAATGTGTGTGGCAGGACAATCTCTCCCCTGGAACATAATATCTTAGAGAATGTGTGTGGCAGGAAAATCTCTCCCCTGGAACATAATATCTTAGAGAACGTGTGTGGCAGGAAAATCTCTCCTCTGGAACATAATATCTTAGAGAACGTGTGTGGCAGGAAAATCTCTCCCCTGGAACATAATATCTTAGAGAACGTGTGTGGCAGGAAAATCTCTCCCCTGGAACATAATATTTTAGAGAACTTGTGTGGCAGGAAATGTGTGTGGCAGGAAAATCTCTCCCCTGCAACATCATCTTTTAGAGAACGTGTGTGGCAGGAAATGCATGTGGCAGGAAAATCTCTCCCCTGCAACATCATCTTTTAGAGAACGTGTGTGGCAGGAAATGCGTGTGGCAGGAAAATCTCTCCCCTGCAACATCATCTTTTAGAGAACGTGTGTGGCAGGAAAATCTCTCCCCTGCAACATCATCTTTTAGAGAAGGTGTGTGGCAGGAAAATCTTTCCCCTGGAACATCATCTTTTAGAGAAGGTGTGTGGCAGGAAAATCCAAGCTGTCTGGAAGACATATTGTTTTGGGTTTAATAACAGAAGAGAGATGTAAAACAATGAATGGCAGTACAGTATAATGAGGCAGTTAGTGGAACGATTGTCACACAAAAAAAGGGACAAATGCTGTTGATGAATTCATTTTCATATTTATTTAGCTTTAAAAAAAATGTTTTAACAATGAAGTCAAAATACAATGTAATGTAATGAACAAACCCCATCATCTCTGTACTGGACAACGTTAAAATAAAATACATTTATATTGACACTTCTAATGGCTCCTTTATAACAACCCATATGCAGCAACATGGCTGTTTAAATAGTAATGTAAGATGAATTTGATAAGGAGAGAGATAACGTGGCTGTTTAAATAGTAATGCACAACGGATTTGATAAGGAGAGAGATAACGTGGCTGTTTAAATAGTAATGCACAATGTATTTGATAAGGAGAGAGATAACGTGGCTGTTTAAATAGTAATGCACAACGGATTTGATAAGGAGAGAGATAACGTGGCTGTTTAAATAGTCATGTACGATGATAGGTAAAGAACATGGTAAATTGGACATGGGATGTTTCTCAAAGCTGAATGATGGTTGCATTTACAAGCAGGAATGCATTGCTGCTATAAAGAACACATTATTATACAGCCCTTCCTGTGGGATGTAAGATATAGTAAGAGTGCATCCCAAATCACACCCTATTCACTATGTAGTACACTGTGTAGTGTACACTACTTTTGACCAACTGTGTCAACATTAGTGCACAACGCAGGGAATCAGGTGCCAGCCCAAATGCCACCCAGGAAGTCCGGCCAATGGAGAAAGAGTATCAGTAACCATTGCCAATAGATACCAGAATATCGTTGACGTGGCAGTTTCCACATGTACATCCGGCCGGACGTACAATTCGGTTCCTACTGGAGTGGATCGAGCCCAATGACATCACAGACCCCCCCCCCACCCCCCCACAACCCTTTATGGTTATGACTCATGGAGACTGAAGTCCGGACTATCCACTGTCCATTAACGACAGCTTTAAGACGTACTCATGTGTGCACACCGTAGCAAAACGTATATATATATATATATATATATATATTTTGCAATTGAAAACGTTTTCCCAACGAAAACGTGCGTTTCTGATTGGACAAGTTCAGGTCGTCCTTTCCAAGTTTTGGTCTGTTTTCTTCCATTCGGTATCTAGTGAATACGACCCAAGACTCCTCAATAAAACAGTCATCCCCCAGCCCTCTAATGCAAAACAGATCCTGCACCCACAGTGAGACAGGGGCATGTGTCCCAAATGGTGCCCTATACCCTACGCAGTACACTACTGCTGACCCTATTCCCTATGGACCCTGGTCAAAAGCAGTGTACTAAAAAGGGAACAGGGTGGCCATTTGGGACGCACACGAGGCTGTGTTGGAATTATTTAGTTCACAAATAGCAAACCTACAGTAAGAGTTGTTTCTACAAGTTGACCATTTCACACCAGCCTGATCCACAGAGTACTGTTGTTCCACGGACTACTGTTGTTCCACAGAGTACTGTGGGTTCCACAGAGTACTGTTGTTCCACAGAGTACTGTTGTTCCACATACTACTGTTGTTCCACAGAGTACTGTTGTTCCACAGACTGCTGTTGTTCCACAGACTACTGTTGTTCTACAGACTACTGTTGTTCCACAGAGTACTGTTGTTCCACAGACTACTGTTGTTCCACAGACTACTGTTGTTCCACAGACTACTGTTGTTCCACGGACTGCTGTTGTTCCACGGACTACTGTTGTTCCACAGACTACTGTTGTTCCACAGAGTACTGTTGTTCCACAGAGTACTGTTGTTCCACAGACTGCTGTTGTTCCACGGACTACTGTTGTTCCACGGACTACTGTTGTTCCACAGACTACTGTTGTTCCACAGAGTACTGTTGTTCCACGGACTACTGTTGTTCCACGGACTACTGTTGTTCCACAGACTACTGTTGTTCCACATACTACTGTTGTTCCACAGAGTACTGTTGTTCCACAGACTGCTGTTGTTCCACGGACTACTGTTGTTCCACAGACTACTGTTGTTCCACAGAGTACTGTTGTTCCACAGAGTACTGTTGTTCCACAGAGTACTGTTGTTCCACATACTACTGTTGTTCCACAGAGTACTGTTGTTCCACAGACTGCTGTTGTTCCACAGACTACTGTTGTTCCACAGAGTACTGTTGTTCCACAGACTACTGTTGTTCCACAGACTACTGTTGTTCCACAGACTACTGTTGTTCCACGGACTGCTGTTGTTCCACGGACTACTGTTGTTCCACAGACTACTGTTGTTCCACAGAGTACTGTTGTTCCACAGAGTACTGTTGTTCCACAGACTGCTGTTGTTCCACGGACTACGGTTGTTCCACGGACTACTGTGGGTTCCACAGAGTACTGTTGTTCCACAGAGTACTGTTGTTCCACGGACTACGGTTGTTCCACGGACTGCTGTTGTTCCACGGACTACTGTTGTTCCACAGACTACTGTGGTTCCACAGACTGCTGTTGTTCCACAGAGTACTGTTGTTCCACGGACTACTGTTGTTCCACAGAGTACTGTTGTTCCACAGAGTACTGTTGTTCCACGGACTACTGTTGTTCCACGGACTACTGTTGTTCCACAGAGTACTGTTATTCCACAGACTGCTGTTGTTCCACAGAGTACTGTTGTTCCACAGACTGCTGTTGTTCCACGGACTACGGTTGTTCCACGGACTACTGTGGGTTCCACAGAGTACTGTTGTTCCACAGAGTACTGTTGTTCCACGGACTACGGTTGTTCCACGGACTGCTGTTGTTCCACGGACTACTGTTGTTCCACAGACTACTGTGGTTCCACAGACTACTGTTGTTCCACAGAGTACTGTTGTTCCACAGACTATCACTGTATTCTGGCTGTCTGTATTTGCAGGATCTACCGTATGGGCTCCTAAAGCATATGTACATTATGACGTTGGAAAGACTGTAGAAAATGTAGGTATCAGGTACAGTTGACACAATACATGATACTAAGCTGAAGTAGATTCCTGTCTGTGGACATGTGATAACCATTACAAAGCATTAATGTGCTTAATGATAACAGTTTGTTGTTTTGGAGTATAACATTTCTGATCCCAGATCTGTTTGTGCTCTTGCTAACTCCACTGCTGTTGTTGTCAAGAAAAACATGTTTGGCATAACAACGAGTGCCAAGGAGTTGGTGTGACAGTACAAACAGACTGTCCCCTCAGGCCATAGCTTTCCTCCTAAAGGACACGTCCTTCCCAGAAGCCCTCAGAACTGACTTTTTGTGAAAACAAACTGCATTTATTTACTGAACAATATTTACATATAAAAATGTTTTTTTAAAACGTATCCGTTCTTGGAGAGGCTGACTTGAAATACGAACGGTCGCTTAGATTTTCAAAATATACTCATAATAGTTTGTTGGAAAAACACCTAAAAATGCAGTTCATAACAACAAAGAACAGAAGACGGCAGGAGACGGGAGAGAAGAGGACACCGTGTCGGGGGGGACAACTACTTACTGCACTACTTTTGACCAGAGCACAATGGACCCAGGTCAAAGGTAGTGCACTACTGTTTGGAATGGGGTGAAATTTGGGACACATCCAATATCCTAAGAGGGGGGGACACATCCAATATCCTAAGAGGAGGAGGAAGGGGGGACACATCCAATATCCTAAGAGGAGGAGGAAGGGGGGGGACACATCCAATATCCTAAGAGGAGGAGGAAGGGGGGTGACACATCCAATATCCTAAGAGGAGGAGGAAGGAGGGGGACACATCCAATATCCTAAGAGGAGGAGGAAGGGGGGGACACACATCCAATATCCTAAGAGGGGGAGCACATCCAATATCCTAAGAGGAGGAGGAAGGGGGGACACACATCCAATATCCTAAGAGGAGGAGGAAGGGGGGACACATCCAATATCCTAAGAGGAGGAGGAAGGGGGACACACATCCAATATCCTAAGAGGAGGAGGAAGGGGGGACACATCCAATATCCTAAGAGGAGGAGGAAGGGGGGACACATCCAATATCCTAAGAGGAGGAGGAAGGGGGGGACACATCCAATATCCTAAGAGGAGGAGGAGGGGGGACACATCCAATATCCTAAGAGGAGGAGGAAGGGGGGGGACACATCCAATATCCTAAGAGGAGGAGGAAGGGGGGGACACACATCCAATATCCTAAGGGGGGAGCACATCCAATATCCTAAGAGGAGGAGGAAGGGGGGACGGGGACGACACATCCAATATCCTAAGAGGAGGTGGAAGGGGGGGGGACACATCCAATATCCGAAGAGGAGGAGGAGGGGGGGGGGGACACATCCAATATCCGAAGAGGAGGGGGGGGGGGGCACCTTTTACTGAAGTTGGAAACCTCAAATGAGTTGGTTGCATCAATGGCTTCAGCAGCTGTTCCAAGCAGCTGTTCCAAGCAGCTGTCCCAAGCAGCTGTTCCAAGCAGCTGTTCCAAGCAGCTGTCCCAAGCAGCTGTCCCAAGCAGCTGTTCCAAGCATGCAGAGGTATCAGTTCAGAGGAGGAACCCAGGATCACTACATATATGGTCACTGCTCTGAGCTCGGTCTGTGAATATAAGAGTGGTTACATTTCTCCAGGTCCGTCTCTCAGCTGTTTACCGAAACAGGTGGCAGAGAGACTGCTTTGTTGTCCTTTCAATCCCATAACTAACCCTTTAAAAAGGGGGAATTCACAGCTCAAAACACACAAAGCGTCCATGCCGACCACTGTTCTGGTAAAAGGCAGAGGGACGGTGCTGGAAAAATGGACGGAGCCACATGGATACAAGGACAGACCGTCCATGACAACAACATTATAGTTGAACCATGTTTTGAGGCTATACAGTGTTTACATTGACATTCTTTTACAAACCTTGGAGTAGAACAAGCGTATATTTTGGGGTTCTGATGGGGTACGACAGTTGGATTTAACTTGCGCCATTTGCAAGTTATATTCTTCCAGGATCAATTGGTATATATCATTATTGAAGAAAAAATATATCTAAAAGATGGATGAACCTGACGCAGATTAAAACCCTTTAATGAGAGGAGAAACCGCTGTGAAGAAGTGAGGACTGAGGCACATGCAAACAGCAGTAAAACACAGAGCAGAAGCTTAGCTTTGGCAGCATCTACAGCAGTTTGGCCAACGAATACCTGGGAGTGGAGTTGGAGACACTGCTATATTTTAAACTGGAGAAACTTTCCAATACGTTCCAGTACAGACTAATACTAATACTGTGTTCTGATTAAGGTGGTGTTTGTTTAACTGGCAGATATATTTACGGAGGTGGAGTTGCGCCAGCCCAAAAGTTGAAGCCTTTCCCTAACTCTAACCCTTACCGTAACCTCAAACTAACCTTACCGTAACCTCAAACTAACCTTAACATAACCTCAAACTAACCTTAACCTCAAACTAACCTTAACATAACCTCAAACTAACCTTACCGTAACCTCAAACTAACCTTAACATAACCTCAAACTAACCTTACCGTAACCTCAAACTAACCTTACCTTAACCTCAAACTAACCTTACCGTAACCTCAAACTAACCTTACCGTAACCTCAAACTAACCTTACCGTAACCTCAAACTAACCTTACCGTAACCTCAAACTAACCTTACCGTAACCTCAAACGAACCTTAACGTAAACTCAAACTAACCTTACCGTAACCTCAAACTAACCTTACCGTAACCTCAAACTAACCTTAACATAACCTCAAACTAACCTTAACCTCAAACTAACCTTAACATAACCTCAAACTAACCTTACCGTAACCTCAAACTAACCTTAACCTCAAACTAACCTTACCGTAACCTCAAACTAACCTTAACATAACCTCAAACTAACCTTAACGTAACCTCAAACTAACCTTAACATAACCTCAAACTAACCTTACCGTAACCTCAAACTAACCTTAACATAACCTCAAACTAACCTTACCGTAACCTCAAACTAACCTTAACATAACCTCAAACTAACCTTAACGTAACCCTGGTTTCTAACCCTAAACGTAACCCTACTTTAACCCTGCACTTCAACCCCTAATGCCTAAGCTGTTTGTTCTGCCAGGTGAATCCTCTGATAAAGGTCCATACTAGTAAACCTATAGGGTCCATACTAGTAAACCTATAGGGTCCATACTAGTAAACCTATAGGGTCCATACTAGTAAACCTATAGGGTCCATACTAGTAAACCTATAGGGTCCATACTAGTAAACCTATAGGGTCCATACTAGTAAACCTATAGGGTCCATACTAGCAAACCTATAGGGTCCATACTAGTAAACCTATAGGGTCCATACTAGTAAACCTATAGGGTCCATACAAGTAAACCTATAGGGTCCAAACTAGTAAACCTATAGGGTCCATACAAGTAAACCTATAGGGTCCAAACTAGTAAACCTATAGGGTCCATACTAGTAAACCTATAGGGTCCATACAAGTAAACCTATAGGGTCCATACAAGTAAACCTATAGGGTCCATACTAGTAAACCTATAGGGTCCATACTAGTAAACCTATAGGGTCCATACAAGTAAACCTATAGGGTCCATACTAGTAAACCTAAAGGGTCCATACTAGTAAACCTATAGGGTCCATACTAGTAAACCTATAGGGTCCATACTAGTAAACCTATAGGGTCCATACAAGTAAACCTATAGGGTCCATACTAGTAAACCTATAGGGTCCATACAAGTAAACCTATAGGGTCCATACTAGTAAACCTATAGGGTCCATACTAGTAAACCTATAGGGTCCATTCTAGTAAACCTATAGGGTCCATACTAGTAAACCTATAGGGTCCATTCTAGTAAACCTATAGGGTCCATACAAGTAAACCTATAGGGTCCATACAAGTAAACCTATAGGGTCCATACTAGTAAACCTATAGGGTCCAAACTAGTAAACCTATAGGGTCCATACTAGTAAACCTATAGGGTCCATACAAGTAAACCTATAGGGTCCAAACTAGTAAACCTATAGGGTCCATACAAGTAAACCTATAGGGTCCAAACTAGTAAACCTATAGGGTCCATACAAGTAAACCTATAGGGTCCATACTAGTAAACCTATAGGGTCCATACTAGTAAGGCAGTTCTCACCAAGGGGGCAAAATATGAATTCCTCCTATATTAACAATGAAACAATAGAGCAAAGGAGACTAAAATGTCAGCTTGAATCTCGGCGGCAGTCAGAGCAGAAGCACCAGAACTAGGAAATACCGACTGACAGTACTGAAACATCCATTCAAATACTAATTAACATTGGTAGTGGGTTTGAAAAAAAAAGCAGTATTTATCATAATACAGTATCAGAGTGATACGAGGGTAAAAATTACAAATCATTAGTACATTTCAAAATACAAAACATTATTGCATTTTAAAGGTATATATATAAAAATAAAATAAAAAAAGCACAGGAGGACATAGGTTGTATAAAATGGCACCCTAGTCCCTTTAGAGTGCAGAGGGCCCTGGTCAAAAGAGGGCAGAGGGCCCTGGTCAAAAGAGGGCAGAGGGCCCTGGTCTAAAGTAGTGAACTGTACAGGGAATAGAGTACCACTTCAGAAGCAGCCATAGTCTGGCTGTTCACAGTGATCTCTCCTCAGCTCAGATGAACGCCCCCCTGAAGGGACGCGATTGGTTGTTCTGTCGTTGCCACCGGCAGCGGAGCCTGGCAAGTGGCGTGTCCCGAAGGTTCTCAAACTCTGAGAAACCCAGCTGGTTGAGAAGGTCGTACACCCCGGCCCTGGCTGCCACCTACAGGAGAAACACAGGAGAGAAACACAATGTGTAAAGACCACAGCAGGACAAACAGGAGAAACACAATGTGTAGACCACAGCAGGACAAACAGGAGAAACACAATGTGTAAAGACCACAGCAGGACAAACAGGAGAAACACAATGTGTAAAGACCACAGCAGGACAAACAGGAGAAACACAATGTGTAAAGACCACAGCAGGACAAACAGGAGAGAAACACAATGTGTAGACCACAGCAGGACAAACAGGAGAAACACAATGTGTAGACCACAGCAGGACAAACAGGAGAGAAACACAATGTGTAGACCACAGCAGGACAAACAGGAGAAACACAATGTGTAGACCACAGCAGGATAAACAGGAGAGAAACACAATGTGTAAAGACCACAGCAGGACAAACAGGAGAAACACAATGTGTAGACCACAGCAGGACAAACAGGAGAAACACAATGTGTAGACCACAGCAGGACAAACAGGAGAAACACAATGTGTAGACCACAGCAGGACAAACAGGAGAAACACAATGTGTAGACCACAGCAGGACAAACAGGAGAGAAACACAATGTGTAGACCACAGCAGGATAAACAGGAGAAACACAATGTGTAGACCACAGCAGGACAAACAGGAGAAACACAATGTGTAGACCACAGCAGGACAAACAGGAGAAACACAATGTGTAGACCACAGCAGGACAAACAGGAGAAACACAATGTGTAGACCACAGCAGGACAAACAGGAGAAACACAATGTGTAGACCACAGCAGGAGAAACACAATGTGTAGACCACAGCAGGATAAACAGGAGAAACACAATGTGTAGACCACAGCAGGACAAACAGGAGAAACACAATGTGTAGACCACAGCAGGACAAACAGGAGAGAAACACAATGTGTAGACCACAGCAGGAGAAACACAATGTGTAGACCACAGCAGGAAAAACAGGAGAGAAACACAATGTGTAGACCACAGCAGGACAAACAGGAGAAACACAATGTGTAGACCACAGCAGGACAAACAGGAGAAACACAATGTGTAGACCACAGCAGGACAAACAGGAGAAACACAATGTGTAGACCACAGCAGGATAAACAGGAGAAACACAATGTGTAGACCACAGCAGGATAAACAGGAGAAACACAATGTGTAGACCACAGCAGGAGAAACACAATGTGTAGACCACAGCAGGACAAACAGGAGAAACACATGAACAGAACAGAGAGCAATTCAAGAAGGATCCACACACAGTGAGTAAAGACCAGAGCAGAGCAGCCACCTGGGAGAACCACAGCAGGGAGAACAGGAGAGACAGCTATTGGTTAGAAGACAGCTGGTTGAGGTCACCCACACAACCACAGCAGGAGACACACACAGGAAACAACTTAAGAACTAAGAACAGAACGGGCTGAAACATCAATGCACTTTATTTGTCAGTGATCTCAGACCAAAACATTTAACTCTACTTACAATATCCCGTTAACACCCTACACAACCACAGCAGATACACAGAGACTCACAGGGTCAATGTCCTAGTTAACACCCTACATAACCACAGCAGATACACAGAGACTCACAGGGTCAATGTCCTAGTTAACACCCTACATAACCACAGCAGATACACAGAGACTCACAGGGTCAATGTCCTAGTTAACACCCTACATAACCACAGCAGATACACAGAGACTCACAGGGTCAATGTCCTAGTTAACACCCTACATAACCACAGCAGATACACAGGGTCAATGTCCTGTTAACACCCTACATAACCACAGCAGATACACAGGGTCAATGTCCTGTTAACACCCTACATAACCACAGCAGATACACAGAGACTCACAGGGTCAATATCCTGTTAACACCCTACATAACCACAGCAGATACACAGAGACTCACAGGGTCAATGTCCTAGTTAACACCCTACATAACCACAGCAGATACACAGAGACTCACAGGGTCAATGTCCTAGTTAACACCCTACATAACCACAGCAGATACACAGAGACTCACAGGGTCAATGTCCTGTTTACACCCTACATAACCACAGCAGATACACAGAGACACACAGGGTCAATGTCCTAGTTAACACCCTACATAACCACAGCAGATACACAGAGACACACGGGGTCAATGTCCTGTTATCACCCTACATAACCACAGCAGATACACAGGGTCAATGTCCTGTTTACACCCTACATAACCACAGCAGATACACAGAGACACACAGGGTCAATGTCCTGTTTACACCCTACATAACCACAGCAGATACACAGAGACACACAGGGTCAATGTCCTGTTTACACCCTACATAACCACAGCAGATACACAGAGACTCACAGGGTCAATGTCCTGTTAACACCCTACATAACCACAGCAGATACACAGAGACACACAGGGTCAATGTCCTGTTATCACCCTACATAACCACAGCAGATACACAGGGTCAATGTCATGTTAACACCCTACATAACCACAGCAGATACACAGAGACTCACAGGGTCAATGTCCTAGTTAACACCCTACATAACCACAGCAGATACACAGAGACTCACAGGGTCAATGTCCTAGTTAACACCCTACATAACCACAGCAGATACACAGGGACACACGGGGTCAATGTCATGTTAACACCCTACATAACCACAGCAGATACACAGGAAACAATAAATAAATACATCAATTACATTTAGCCATAGATAGAAGAACTTTACACAGTGGTTTACTGGTCCTTCTATCTGACCAACACAGTGGTACTGTTCCTCCTATCTGACCAACACAGTGGTATACTGGTCCTTCTATCTGACCAACACAGTGGCACTGGTCCTTCTATCTGACCAACACAGTGGTACTGGTCCTTCTA
>NC_088235.1:6616947-6656947 GCF_036934945.1 Oncorhynchus masou masou
AACAACTCTCTGTTGCCAATGTCGTAGTTGCGTTCCGCAGGTGATAACCGATGGGAAAGGAACGCGCAAGGGTGCATCTTGTCGTCAGAAGAGGAACGTTGGGAAAGTACCGCACCTACCCCCACCTCTGAAGTGTCCACCTCCACCACGAACTGACGCGAGGGATCGGGAGCTATGAGGATAGGAGCCGAAACAAAGCGGCTCTTGAGTTTGGCGAATGCAGCCTCGGCTGTATCGGACCACCTGAACGTCACTCTGGGAGAGGTTAATGTTAAGGCGGTAAGAGGAGCGACTATCTGGCTAAAGTTGCGAACGAAACGCCGGTAGAAATTGGCGAATCCCAGAAACCTCTGTAGGGCCTTACGGGAATCTGGGCTTGGCCAATCCACCACAGCCTTAACCTTGTCGGGATCCATGCGAATACCTTCAGTCGAGACGATGTAACCTAGGAATGGAACGGATTGTGCATGAAAAATGCATTTCTCCGCCTTGACAAAAAGTCCATTCTCCAACAACCTCTGAAGCACTCGTCTGACGTGTTGAGCGTGTTCCTGGAGAGAAGAAGAAAAAATCAGTATGTCATCCAGGTAAACATATATGAACTGATCAATCATATCTCTCAGCACGTCATTGACGAGTGCCTGGAAAACCGCTGGGGAGTTGGATAGCCCAAAAGGCATGACCAAGTATTCGAAGTGCCCTCTGGGGGTGTTAAACGCGGTCTTCCATTCGTCCCCCTCCCTTATGCGAACCAAATGATATGCATTACGTAAATCCAACTTAGTGAACACGGATGTTCCCTGTAACCTTTCAAAGGCGGAGGACATCAACGGTAAGGGATAGGTATTCTTCACTGTGATGTTATTCAACCCATGGTAATCAATGCAAGGACGCAGAGATCCGTCCTTCTTCCCCACAAAGAAGAACCCCGCCCCCGCTGGAGAAGAGGAAGGACGAATGAATTTAGATGCCAGAGAACCAGAGATGTATCTCTCCATGGCCTCCCTCTCAGGAACAGAAAGTGAATATAACTTGCCTTTAGGCGGAGACTCACCTGGCAATAATTCTATTGCACAGTCATAGGGACGATGCGGAGGAAGAGAAGCAGCACGGGACTTACTGAACACCTCCTTCAGGTCGAGGTATTCAACGGGCACGTTAGACAAATCCACTGCCTCCTCTAGAAACACAGAATCAGACACAGACGAACAAGCAGACACTAAACAGGACTCAAGACACTTGTTACTCCACATGGATATAGAGTTATGACCCCAGTCAACTCTGGGGTTGTGTTGGGTGAGCCAAGGGTGGCCGAGAACTAGTGGTGCAAGGGGTGAGTCCATGAGTAGGAATGATAGTGTCTCAGTGTGATTGCCAGAAGTGATGAGTGTGATAGGTTCAGTGGTGTGAGAAATGTTGGGGAGTTCTTGACCATTGAGAGCGTTGACGGATATCTTGTGCGTGAGTGAGGTGATAGGGATCTGGAGTTTGTGAGCGAGCTTGAAGTCCATGAAATTACCCTCTGCTCCTGAGTCCAGTAAGGCTTGGGTGTCGTGCGTGTGGGTGGCCCATCTTAGTCTTACCGGGAGGAGAGTAGATGATGAGGTCTTCTCTGTGGTGACACCACCCGATAGTAGCCTCATGTTTACTACCGGGCCTGATCTTTTACCGGGCAGGAGTGGATAAAGTGGCCCGCTCTACCACAGTAGAGACAGAGTCCTTGGGATCTCCGCCTCTCCCTCTCTTCCCGGGAGAGGCGAGCTCTCCCCAGCTGCATGGGTTCGTGAGCGGAAGCTGAACTGGCCGTGTTCCCGACGCTGGCATGCCAGCCCTCCGTGTCGTTATACGGTCTGTTAGGGCATGCTCGGCGGCCAATACGACTCAGACGAGCGTCGACCCTCAGGGCTAGTTCCACTAGTCCATTTAAACTCCTGGGAAGGTCCAGAACATAAATCTCCTTCTGGATCCGGTCCTCCAGCCCATGCAGGAACATGTCCCACTGCGCCTCCTCGTTCCACTGACACTCTGCGGCCAGAGTGCGGAATTGGATGGAGTATTCCGATACTGAATGGTCTCCTTGGCGAAGGTCAGCGAGTAGTCTGGCCGTCTCCCTACCCGCCACGGCCCGATCGAAGACCCTTCTCATCTCCTCGGAGAGTGTCTGGAAAGAGGTGCAGCATGGGTCCTGGTTCGCCCACACCGCCGTTCCCCAGAGAGACGCTTTGCCTGATAGCAGTGTGAGTACGAATGCTACCTTAGACTGTTCACGGTTGAAGGTCCGTGGCTGCAACGAGAAATGCATGGAACATCTCGTAAGAAAGGCTCTGCAATAGTCAGGATCACCTGAATAACCCTCTGGTGTCGGTAGCCGTGGCTCTAGCTGGGAATCCGGCTCTGGCGGGGCGGGTTGAACTGCCGGTGTAGGTGGCGCAGCGGAACCCCTCAGATGTTGCAATTGTTGGGTCAGCTGGGATACCTGCGTCGAAAGGGCTTGTACTGCCCGAACTGTGCTGGAGATGTTCTCCTCTTGTTGATCCATTCTCGTGATACTGCGGGAAAGGAATTCGGTCAGACTCGTTGAACTCGCTGCATCCATGGTCTGGTCAGATCGTTCTGTTACAACACAGAGGCGGATGCAAGATGCAAGCAACGATGGTTTAATGAATGTAGTTCACAGCAGCAACATGACAGACAGACTGTACTCAGAAGGAATCCGACCCAGGAACTCGGGCGCATCTTCCAATGATAACGTGCTGAGAAAACCAGGGGAGTGTGTCCGGATGAGTAGGAAGGAGCACAGCAGATAATCCACACAAGAGAAGAGCATGGACACACGACACAACCTCAGAGAAGAAACAACGATCTGACAACAAGAAACACTGGTAACAGAACATATAAAGGGAAGATAAGTGGTTCCAGCTGGCGCAGACAATCAGGCCGAGATTGGGAACCACGCCCACACAAACACTGGAGAGAGAGAGAGAGAGAGAGAGAGAGAGAGAGAGAGAGAGAGAGAAAGAGAGAGGGAGGCAGTGGATTCATGAACCGTGACATACGGAGTATAGGGCTCTGGTCAGAAGTAGTGTGCACTATATAGGGAATAAGGAGTATAGGGCTCTGGTCAGAAGTAGTGTGCACTATAAAGGGAATACGGAGTATAGGGCTCTGGTCAGAAGTAGTGCACTATAAAGGGAATACGGAGTATAGGGCTCTGGTCAGAAGTAGTGCACTATAAAGGGAATAGGGTACCACTGTTTGGGACGTAGACAATGTCTTCAGCAGTTTCTCCATAGATTCATATGGCCTCCAGAACCATTGTTTATCATTTGTCATTCCCGGTGCATCTTTAAAGCAAATATTGGAATGTAAGTACCTCATTAGCACTCCATATCTTCTAGTAACAGCACTTCTGATTCCACACAGGCTAAATGTATTACAGTGGGGCAAAAAAAAGTATTTAGTCAGCCATCAATTGTGCAAGTTCTCCCACTTAAAAAGATGAGAGAGGCCTGTAATTTTCAGTAGTAGGTCTGACGTGAGAAGTTTATGCTTCAGTAGTAGTAGACGTGAGAAGTTTATGCTTCAGTAGTAGGTCTGACGTGAGAAGTTTATGCTTCAGTAGTAGGTCTGACGTGAGAAGTTTATGCTTCAGTAGTAGTAGACGTGAGAAGTTTATGCTTCAGTAGTAGGAGACGTGAGAAGTTTATGCTTCAGTAGTAGGTCTGACGTGAGAAGTTTATGCTTCAGTAGTAGGAGACGTGAGAAGTTTATGCTTCAGTAGTAGGAGACGTGAGAAGTTTATGCTTCAGTAGTAGGAGACGTGAGAAGTTTATGCTTCAGTAGTAGGAGACGTGAGAAGTTTATGCTTCAGTAGTAGGAGACGTGAGAAGTTTATGCTTCAGTAGTAGGAGACGTGAGAAGTTTATGCTTCAGTAGTAGGAGACGTGAGAAGTTTATGCTTCAGTAGTAGGTCTAAAGGTATTTTTTGGACAACCTCTAGAGAATATACTGTAGTGTGAAAACGCTCTAAATTGTATCATTCCTGTTCTGTTAGTCATGTGTTGTTTCCTGTTTCTCTCCTCCTGCATAGTTAAAAAACACTGTGCTGGTCAGATAGAAGGACCAGTAAAACACTGTTTTGGTCAGATAGAAGGACTAGGTCAGATTGAAGGACCAGTACCACTGTGTTGGTCAGATAGAAGGACCAGTAAAACACTGTGTTGGTTAGATAGAAGGACCAGTAAAACACTGTGTTGGTCAGATAGAAGGACCAGTAAACCACTGTGTTGGTCAGATAGGAGGACCAGTAAAACACTGTGTTGGTCAGATAGAAGGACCAGTAAAACACTGTGTTGGTCAGATAGAAGGACCAGGTCAGATAGAAGGACCAGTAAACCACTGTGTTGGTCAGATAGAAGGACCAGGTCAGATAGAAGGACCAGTACCACTGTGTTGGTTAGATAGAAGGACCAGGTCAGAGAGTAGGACCAGTAAACCACTGTGTTGGTCAGATAGAAGGACCAGTAAACCACTGTGTTGGTCAGATAGAAGACCAGTAAACCACTGTGTTGGTCAGATAGAAGGACCAGTAAACCACTGTGTTGGTCAGATAGAAGGACCAGGTCAGATAGGAGGACCAGTAAACCACTGTGTTGGTCAGATAGGAGGACCAGTAAACCACTGTGTTGGTCAGATAGAAGGACCAGTAAACCACTGTGTTGGTCAGATAGAAGGACCAGGTCAGATAGGAGGAACAGTAAACCACTGTGTTGGTCAGATAGGAGGACCAGTAAACCACTGTGTTGGTCAGATAGAAGGACCAGTAAACCACTGTGTTGGTCAGATAGAAGGACCAGGTCAGATAGAAGGACCAGTAAACCACTGTGTTGGTCAGATAGAAGGACCAGTAAACCACTGTGTTGGTCAGATAGAAGGACCAGTAAAACACTGTGTTGGTCAGATAGAAGGACCAGGTCAGATAGAAGGACCAGTAAACCACTGTGTTGGTCAGATAGGAGGACCAGTAAACCACTGTGTTGGTCAGATAGAAGGACCAGTAAACCACTGTGTTCTTCAGATATGGCTAAATGTAATTGATGTATTTATTTATTGTTTCCAGTACCACTGTGGTTGGTCAGATAGAATTGACCAGTGTCCACTGTGTTGGTCAGATAGACATTGACCCTGTGAGTCTCTGTGTATCTGCTGTGGTTAGATAGGAGTGTTAACAGACATTGACCCTGTGAGTCTCTGTGTATCTGCTGTGGTTATGTAGGTGTTACCAGTAATTGACCCTGTGTATCTGCTGTGGTTATGTAGGGTGTTAACATGACATTGATTTATTGTGTCCCTGTGTATCTGCTGTGGTTATGTAGGGTGTTAACTAGGACATTGACCCTGTGAGTCTCTGTGTATCTGCTGTGGTTATGTAGGGTGTTAACTAGGACATTGACCCTGTGAGTCTCTGTGTATCTGCTGTGGTTATGTAGGGTGTTAACTAGGACATTGACCCTGTGAGTCTCTGTGTATCTGCTGTGGTTATGTAGGGTGTTAACATGACATTGACCCTGTGTATCTGCTGTGGTTATGTTGGGTGATAACAGGACATTGACCCTGTGTGTCTCTGTGTATCTGCTGTGGTTATGTAGGGTGTAAACAGGACATTGACCCTGTGTGTCTCTGTGTATCTGCTGTGGTTATGTAGGGTGTAAACAGGACATTGACCCTGTGTGTCTCTGTGTATCTGCTGTGGTTATGTAGGGTGTAAACAGGACATTGACCCTGTGTATCTGCTGTGGTTATGTAGGGTGATAACAGGACATTGACCCCGTGTGTCTCTGTGTATCTGCTGTGGTTATGTAGGGTGTTAACAGGACATTGACCCGGTGAGTCTCTGTGTATCTGCTGTGGTTATGTAGGGTGTTAACTAGGACATTGACCCTGTGAGTCTCTGTGTATCTGCTGTGGTTATGTAGGGTGTTAACAGGACATTGACCCTGTGAGTCTGTGTATCTGCTGTGGTTATGTAGGGTGTTAACATGACATTGACCCTGTGTATCTGTTAGTTAACAGGACATTGACCCTGTGTATCTGCTGTGGTTATGTAGTGTGTTAACAGGACATTGACCCTGTGAGTCTCTGTGTATCTGCTGTGGTTATGTAGGGTGTTAACAGGACATTGACCCTGTGAGTCTGTGTATCTGCTGTGGTTATGTAGGGTGTTAACAGGACATTGACCCTGTGAGTCTCTGTGTATCTGCTGTGGTTATGTAGGGTGTTAACTAGGACATTGACCCTGTGAGTCTCTGTGTATCTGCTGTGGTTATGTAGGGTGTTAACAGGACATTGACCCTGTGTATCTGCTGTGGTTATGTAGGGTGTTAACAGGACATTGACCCTGTGTATCTGCTGTGGTTATGTAGGGTGTTAACTAGGACATTGACCCTGTGAGTCTCTGTGTATCTGCTGTGGTTATGTAGGGTGTTAACAGGACATTGACCCTGTGTAGTCTCTGTGTATCTGCTGTGGTTATGTAGGGTGTTAACTAGGACATTGACCCTGTGAGTCTCTGTGTATCTGCTGTGGTTGTGTAGGGTGTTAACTAGGACATTGACCCTGTGTATCTGCTGTGTTATCTGGTGTTAACTAGGACATTGACCCTGTGAGTCTCTGTGTATCTGCTGTGGTTATGTAGGGTGTTAACAGGACATTGACCCTGTGTATCTCTGTGTATCTGCTGGTTATGTAGGGTGTTAACAGGACATTGACCCTGTGAGTCTCTGTGTATCTGCTGTGGTTATGTAGGGTGTTAACTAGGACATTGACCCTGTGAGTCTCTGTGTATCTGCTGTGGTTATGTAGGGTGTTAACAGGACATTGACCCTGTGTATCTGCTGTGGTTATGTAGGGTGTTAACTAGGACATTGACCCTGTGAGTCTCTGTGTATCTGCTGTGGTTATGTAGGGTGTTAACTAGGACATTGACCCTGTGAGTCTCTGTGTATCTGCTGTGGTTATGTAGGGTGTTAACAGGACATTGACCCTGTGAGTCTCTGTGTATCTCCTGTGGTTATGTAGGGTGTTAACTAGGACATTGACCCTGTGAGTCTCTGTGTATCTGCTGTGTTATGTAGGGTGTAAACAGGACATTGACCCTGTGTATCTGCTGTTTATGTAGGGTGTTAACTAGGACATTGACCCTGTGAGTCTCTGTTTATCTGCTGTGGTTATGTAGGGTCTAGGACATTGTGTGTATCTGCTGTGGTTGTGTCCTAACAGGACATTGACCATTGTGTTTCTCTGTGTATCTGCTGTGGTTATGTAGGGTGTTAACAGGACATTGACCCTGTCCTGTGGTTATGTAGGGTGTTAACAGGACATTGTGTTTATCTGCTGTGGTTATGTAGGGTGATAACAGGACATTGACCATGTGTGTCTCTGTTATCTCCTGTTAACACGACATTGACCCCGTGTGTCTCTGTGTATCTGCTGTGGTTATGTAGGGTGTTAACAGGACATTGACCCCGTGTGTCTCTGTGTATCTGCTGTGGTTGTGTAGGGTGTTAACAGGACATTGACCCTGTGTATCTCCTGTTTTATGCTGTGTAACAGGACATTGTAAGTAGAGTCCTGTTTTGGTCTGAGATCACTGACAAATAAAGTGCATTGATGTTTGTCCTGTTCTGTTCTTAGTTCTTAAGTTGTTTCCTGTTTGTCTCCTGCTGTGGTTGTTGGGTGTTTCTCAACCAGCTGTCTTCTAACCAATAGCTGTCTCTCCTGTTCTCCCTGCTGTGGTTCTCCCAGGTGGCTGCTCTGCTCTGGTCTTTACTCACTGTGTGTGGATCCTTCTTGAATTGCTCTCTGTTCTGTTCATGTGTTTCTCCTGTTTGTCCTGCTGTGGTCTACACATTGTGTTTCTCCTGTTTGTCCTGCTGTGGTCTACACATAGTGTTTCTCCTGTTTGTCCTGCTGTGGTCTACACATTGTGTTTCTCCTGTTTGTCCTGCTGTGGTCTTTACACATTGTGTTTCTCCTGTTTGTCCTGCTGTGGTCTACACATTGTGTTTCTCCTGTTTGTCCTGCTGTGGTCTACACATTGTGTTTCTCCTGTTTGTCCTGCTGTGGTCTACACATTGTGTTTCTCCTGTTTGTCCTGCTGTGGTCTACACATTGTGTTTCTCCTGCTGTGGTCTACACATTGTGTTTCTCCTGTTTGTCCTGCTGTGGTCTACACATTGTGTTTCTCCTGTTTGTCCTGCTGTGGTCTACACATTGTGTTTCTCCTGTTTGTCCTGCTGTGGTCTACACATTGTGTTTCTCCTGTTTGTCCTGCTGTGGTCTTTACACATTGTGTTTCTCCTGTTTGTCCTGCTGTGGTCTACACATTGTGTTTTCCTGCTGTGGTCTACACATTGTGTTTTCCTGTTTCTCCTGCTGTGGTCTACACATTGTGTTTCTCCTGTTTGTCCTGCTGTGGTCTACACATTGTGTTTCTCCTGTTTGTCCTGCTGTGGTCTACACATTGTGTTTCTCCTGTTTGTCCTGCTGTGGTCTACACATTGTGTTTCTCCTGTTTGTCCTGCTGTGGTCTACACATTGTGTTTCTCCTGCTGTGGTCTACACATTGTGTTTCTCCTGCTGTGGTCTACACATTGTGTTTCTCCTGTTTGTCCTGCTGTGGTCTTTACACATTGTGTTTCTCCTGTTTGTCCTGCTGTGGTCTACACATTGTGTTTCTCCTGCTGTGGTCTCACATTGTGTTTCTCCTGTTTGTCCTGCTGTGGTCTACACATTGTGTTTCTCCTGCTGTGGTCTACACATTGTGTTCTCCTGCTGTGGTCTACACATTGTGTTTCTCCTGTTTGTCCTGTCCTCACTGTGGTCTTTACACATTGTGTTTCTCCTGTTTGTCCTGCTGTGGTCTACACATTGTGTTTCTCCTGCCATTGTGGTCTACACATTGTGTTTTCCTGCTGTGGTCTTTAAACAATAATGTTTTTGTTTATTTTGGAAATGTTTCTAATGATTTGTCCTGCTGTGGTCTACACATTGTGTTTCTCCTGTTTGTCCTGCTATGGTATATACATTGTGTTTCTCCTTTTGTCCTGCTGTGGTCTTTAATTGTGTTTTGAATGGATGTTCTCCTGTAGGTGGCAGCCAGGGTCGGGGGTATTTCTCAACCAGCTGGGTTTCTCAGAGTTTGAGAACCTTCGGGACACGCCACTTGCCAGGCTCCTTTGCCGGTGGCAACGACAGAACAACCAATCACGTCCCTTCAGGGGGCGTTCATCTGAGCTGAGGAGAGATCACTGTGAACCGCCAGACTATGGCTGCTTCTGGAGTGGTACTCTATTCCCTGTACAGTTCACTAGTTTGACCAGGGCCCTCTGCCCTCTTTTGACCAGGGACCCTCTAGGTTTGACCAGGGCCCTCTAGGTTTTTGATGGACCCTATAGGTTTGACCAGGGTTTGCCCCTTTTGACCAGGTTTACTCTAAAGGGACTAGGGTGCCATTTTTACAACCTATGTCCTCCTGTGGTTTTTTAAATTTTATTTTTATATATATACCTTTAAAATGCAATAGGCTTTGTATTTTGAAATGTACTAATGATTTGTAATTTTTATGGATCACTCTGATACTGTATTATGATAAATACTGCTTTTTTTTTTCAAACCCACTACCAATGTTAATTAGTATTTGAATGGATGTTTAGGTTTACTGTCAGTATGGATTTCCTGGTTCTGGTTTCTGCTATGACCCGAGATTCAAGCTGACATTTTAGTCTCCTTTGCTCTATTGTTTCATTGTTAATATAGGAGGAATTCATATTTTGCCCCCTTGGTGAGAACTGCCTTACTAGTATGGACCCTATAGGTTTACTAGTATGGACCCTATAGGTTTACTAGTATGGACCCTATAGGTTTACTTGTATGGACCCTTTAGGTTTACTAGTTTGGACCCTATAGGTTTACTTGTATGGACCCTATAGGTTTACTAGTTTGGACCCTATAGGTTTACTTGTATGGACCCTATAGGTTTACTAGTATGGACCCTATAGGTTTACTAGTTTGGACCCTATAGGTTTACTAGTATGGACCCTATAGGTTTACTTGTATGGACCCTATAGGTTTACTTGTATGGACCCTATAGGTTTACTAGTTTGGACCCTATAGGTTTACTAGTATGGACCCTATAGGTTTACTAGAATGGACCCTATAGGTTTACTAGTATGGACCCTATAGGTTTACTAGTATGGACCCTATAGGTTTACTAGTATGGACCTATCTATAGGTTTACTAGTATGGACCCTATAGGTTTACTAGTATGGACCCTATAGGTTTACTAGTATGGACCCTATCTATAGGTTTACTAGTATGGACCCTATAGGTTTACTAGTATGGACCCTATAGGTTTACTAGTATGGACCTTTATCAGAGGAGGTTTATATTCACCTGGCAGAACAAACAGCTTAGGCATTAGGGGTTGAAGTGCAGGGTTAAAGTAGGGTTACGTTTAGGGTTAGAAACCAGGGTTATGTTAAGGTTAGTTTGAGGTTATGTTAAGGTTAGTTTGAGGTTACGGTAAGGTTAGTTTGAGGTTATGTTAAGGTTAGTTTGAGGTTACGGTAAGGTTAGTTTGAGGTTATGTTAAGGTTAGTTTGAGGGTTAAGGTTAGTTTGAGGTTATGTTAAGGTTAGTTTTTACGGAGGTTAGTTTGAGGTTAAGGTTAGTTTGAGGTTATGTTAAGGTTAGTTTGAGGTTATGTTAAGGTTAGTTTGAGGTTTAAGGTTAGTTTGAGGTTATGTTAAGGTTAGTTTGAGGTTACGTTAAGGTTAGTTTGAGGTTACGGTAAGGTTAGTTTGAGGTTACGTTAAGGTTAGTTTGAGGTTACGGTAAGGTTAGTTTGAGGTTACGGTAAGGTTAGTTTGAGGTTACGTTAAGGTTAGTTTGAGGTTACGGTAAGGTTAGTTTGAGGTTACGGTAAGGTTAGTTTGAGGTTACGGTAAGGTTAGTTTGAGGTTACGTTAAGGTTAGTTTGAGGTTATGTTAAGGTTAGTTTGAGGTTACGGTAAGGTTAGTTTGAGGTTATGTTAAGGTTAGTTTGAGGTTAAGGTTAAGGTTAGTTTGAGGTTTAGGTTAAGGTTAGTTTGAGGTTACGGTAAGGGTTAGAGTTAGGGAAAGGCTTCAACTTTTGGGCTGGCGCAACTCCACCTCCGTAAATATATCTGCCAGTTAAACAAACACCACCTTAATCAGAACACAGTATTAGTATTAGTCTGTACTGGAACGTATTGGAAAGTTTCTCCAGTTTAAAATATAGCAGTGTCTCCAACTCCACTCCCAGGTATTCGTTGGCCAAACTGCTGTAGATGCTGCCAAAGCTAAGCTTCTGCTCTGTGTTTTACTGCTGTTTGCATGTGCCTCAGTCCTCACTTCTTCACAGCGGTTTCTCCTCTCATTAAAGGGTTTTAATCTGCGTCAGGTTCATCCATCTTTTAGATATATTTTTTCTTCAATAATGATATATACCAATTGAACCTGGAAGAATATAACTTGCAAATGGCGCAAGTTAAATCCAACTGTCGTACCCCATCAGAACCCCAAAATATACGCTTGTTCTACTCAAGGTTTGTAAAAGAATGTCAATGTAAACACTGTATAGCCTCAAAACATGGTTCAACTATAATGTTGTTGTCATGGACGGTCTGTCCTTGTATCCATGTGGCTCCGTCCATTTTCCAGCACCGTCCCTCTGCCTTTTACCAGAACAGTGGTCGGCATGGACGCTTTGTGTGTTTTGAGCTGTGAATTCCCCCTTTTTAAAGGGTTAATTATGGGATTGAAAGGACAACAAAGCAGTCTCTCTGCCACCTGTTTTGGTAAACAGCTGAGAGACGGACCTGGAGAAATGTAACCACTCTTATATTCACAGACCGAGCTCTGAGCAGTGACCATATATGTAGTGATCCTGGGTTCCTCCTCTGAACTGATACCTCTGCATGCTTGGAACAGCTGCTTGGGACAGCTGCTTGGGACAGCTGCTTGGAACAGCTGCTTGGAACAGCTGCTTGGGACAGCTGCTTGGAACAGCTGCTTGGAACAGCTGAAGCCATTGATGCAACCAACTCATTTGAGGTTTCCAACTTCAGTAAAAGGTGCCCCCCCTCCTCTTCGGATATTGGATGTGTCCCCCCCCCCTCCTCTTCGGATATTGGATGTGTCCCCCCCTTCCTCCTCCTCTTAGGATATTGGATGTGTCGTCCCCCCTCCTCCTCCTCCTCTTAGGATATTGGATGTGTCCCCCCCTTCCCCCACCTCCTCTTAGGATATTGGATGTCCCCCCCCCTTCGTCCTCCCGTCCCCCCTTCCTCCTCCTCTTAGGATATTGGATGTATCCTCCTCCTCTTAGGATATTGGATGTGTCCCCCCTTCCTCCTCCTCTTAGGATATTGGATGTGTCCCCCCCCCCCCTTCCTCCTCCTCTTAGGATATTGGATGTGCCCCCCCTTCCTCCTCCTCTTAGGATATTGGATGTGTCCCCCCTTCCTCCTCCTCTTAGGATATTGGATGTGTCCCCCCTTCCTCCTCCCTCTTAGGATATTGGATGTCCTCCCCCTCTTAGGATATTGGATGTGTCCCCCCCCCCTCCTCCTCTTAGGATATTGGATGTGTCCCCCTCCTTCCTCCTCCTCTTAGGATATTGGATGTGTCCCCCCCCTTCCTCCTCCTCTTAGGATATTGGATGTGTCCCCCCCTTTGCCCTCCTCTTAGGATATTGGATGTGTCCCCCCTTCCTCCTCCTCTTAGGATATTGGATGTGTCCTCCTCTTAGGATATTGGATGTGTCCCAAATTTCACCCCATTCCAAACAGTAGTGCACTACCTTTGACCTGGGTCCATTGTGCTCTGGTCAAAAGTAGTGCAGTAAGTAGTTGTCCCCCCCGACACGGTGTCCTCTTCTCTCCCGTCTCCTGCCGTCTTCTGTTCTTTGTTGTTATGAACTGCATTTTTAGGTGTTTTTCCAACAAACTATTATGAGTATATTTTGAAAATCTAAGCGACCGTTCGTATTTCAAGTCAGCCTCTCCAAGAACGGATACGTTTTAAAAAAAAAAACATTTTTATATGTAAATATTGTTCAGTAAATAAATGCAGTTTGTTTTCACAAAAAGTCAGTTCTGAGGGCTTCTGGGAAGGATGTGTCCTTTAGGAGGAAAGCTATGGCCTGAGGGGACAGTCTGTTTGTACTGTCACACCAACTCCTTGGCACTCGTTGTTATGCCAAACATGTTTTTCTTGACAACAACAGCAGTGGAGTTAGCAAGAGCACAAACAGATCTGGGATCAGAAATGTTATACTCCAAAACAACAAACTGTTATCATTAAGCACATTAATGCTTTGTAATGGTTATCACATGTCCACAGACAGGAATCTACTTCAGCTTAGTATCATGTATTGTGTCAACTGTACCTGATACCTACATTTTCTACAGTCTTTCCAACGTCATAATGTACATATGCTTTAGGAGCCCATACGGTAGATCCTGCAAATACAGACAGCCAGAATACAGTGATAGTGATAGTCTGTGGAACAACAGTAGTCTGTGGAACCACAACTGTGGAACAACAGTAGTCCGTGGAACAACAGCTGTGGAACCCGTGGAACAACAGTAGTCTCTGTGGAACCCACAGTACGTGGAACAGTAGTCCGTGGAACAACAGTAGTCTGTGGAACACACAGTCTGTGGAATAACAGTCTGTGGAACAACAGTAGTCCGTGGAACGTGGAACAACAGTAGTCAACGTGGAACAACAGCAGTCCGTGGAACAACCGTAGTCTGTGGAACAACGTGGAACAACAGCAGTCTGTGGAACAACAGTAGTCTGTGGAACAACAGTACTCTGTGGAACCCACAGTAGTCCGTGGAACAACCGTAGTCCGTGGAACAACAGCAGTCTGTGGAACAACAGTACTCTGTGGAACCCACAGTAGTCCGTGGAACAACCGTAGTCCGTGGAACAACAGTAGTCTGTGGAACAACAGTAGTCTGTGGAACAACAGCAGTCTGTGGAACAACAGTACTCTGTGGAACAACAGTAGTCTGTGGAACAACAGTACTCTGTGGAACCCACAGTAGTCCAGTACTCTGTGGAACAACCTGTAGTCCGTGGAACAACAGCAGTCTGTGGAACAACAGTACTCTGTGGAACAACAGTAGTCTGTGGAACAACAGTACTCTGTGGAACAACAGTAGTCTGTGGAACAACAGTAGTCTGTGGAACAACAGTAGTCTGTGGAACAACAGTACTCTGTGGAACAACAGTAGTCTGTGGAACAACAGTACTCTGTGGAACAACAGTAGTCCGTGGAACAACCGTAGTCCGTGAACAACAGAACAACAGTAGTCTGTGGAACAACAGCAGTCTGTGGAACAACAGTACAGTCTGTGGAACAACAGTACTCTGTGGAACAACAGTAGTATGTGGAACAACAGTACTCTGTGGAACAACAGTACTCTGTGGAACCCACAGTACTCTGTGGAACAACAGTAGTCCGTGGAACAACAGTACTCTGTGGATCAGGCTGGTGTGAAATGGTCAACTTGTAGAAACAACTCTTACTGTAGGTTTGCTATTTGTGAACTAAATAATTCCAACACAGCCTCGTGTGCGTCCCAAATGGCCACCCTGTTCCCTTTTTAGTACACTGCTTTTGACCAGGGTCCATAGGGAATAGGGTCAGCAGTAGTGTACTGCGTAGGGTATAGGGCACCATTTGGGACACATGCCCCTGTCTCACTGTGGGTGCAGGATCTGTTTTGCATTAGAGGGCTGGGGGATGACTGTTTTATTGAGGAGTCTTGGGTCGTATTCACTAGATACCGAATGGAAGAAAACAGACCAAAACTTGGAAAGGACGACCTGAACTTGTCCAATCAGAAACGCACGTTTTCGTTGGGAAAACGTTTTCAATTGCAAAATATATATATATATATATATATATACGTTTTGCTACGGTGTGCACACATGAGTACGTCTTAAAGCTGTCGTTAATGGACAGTGGATAGTCTGGACTTCAGTCTCCATGAGTCATAACCATAAAGGGTTGTGGGGGGGGGGGGGGGGTCTGTGATGTCATTGGGCTCGATCCACTCCAGTAGGAACCGAATTGTACGTCCGGCCGGATGTACATGTGGAAACTGCCACGTCAACGATATTCTGGTATCTATTGGCAATGGTTACTGATACTCTTTCTCCATTGGCCGGACTTCCTGGGTGGCATTTGGGCTGGCACCCGATTCCCTGCGCTGTGCACTAATGTTGACACAGTTGGTCAAAAGTAGTGTACACTACACAGTGTACTACATAGTGAATAGGGTGTGATTTGGGATGCACTCTTACTATATCTTACATCCCACAGGAAGGGCTGTATAATAATGTGTTCTTTATAGCAGCAATGCATTCCTGCTTGTAAATGCAACCATCATTCAGCTTTGAGAAACATCCCATGTCCAATTTACCATGTTCTTTACCTATCATCGTACATGACTATTTAAACAGCCACGTTATCTCTCTCCTTATCAAATCCGTTGTGCATTACTATTTAAACAGCCACGTTATCTCTCTCCTTATCAAATTCATCATACATTACTATTTAAACAGCCACGTTATCTCTCTCCTTATCAAATTCATCTTACATTACTATTTAAACAGCCACGTTATCTCTCTCCTTATCAAATTCATCTTACATTACTATTTAAACAGCCACGTTATCTCTCTCCTTATCAAATCCGTTGTGCATTACTATTTAAACAGCCACGTTATCTCTCTCCTTATCAAATTCATCTTACATTACTATTTAAACAGCCATGTTGCTGCATATGGGTTGTTATAAAGGAGCTATTAGAAGTGTCAATATAAATGTATTTTATTTTAACGTTGTCCAGTACAGAGATGATGGGGTTTGTTCATTACATTACATTGTATCTTGACTTCATTGTTAAAACATTTTTTTTAAAGCTAAATAAATATGAAAATGAATTCATCAACAGCATTTGTCCCTTTTTTTGTGTGACAATCGTTCCACTAACTGCCTCATTATACTGTACTGCCATTCATTGTTTTACATCTCTCTTCTGTTATTAAACCCAAAACAATGTGTCTTCCAGACAGCTTGGATTGTCCTGCCACACACGTTCTCTAAAAGATGATGTTCCAGGGGAGAGATTTTCCTGCCACACACGTTCTCTAAAAGATGATGTTGCAGGGGAGAGATTTTCCTGCCACACGCATTTCCTGCCACACACGTTCTCTAAAAGATGATGTTGCAGGGGAGAGATTTTCCTGCCACACGCATTTCCTGCCACACACGTTCTCTAAAAGATGATGTTGCAGGGGAGAGATTTTCCTGCCACACACATTTCCTGCCACACAAGTTCTCTAAAATATTATGTTCCAGGGGAGAGATTTTCCTGCCACACACGTTCTCTAAGATATTATGTTCCAGGGGAGAGATTTTCCTGCCACACACGTTCTCTAAGATATTATGTTCCAGAGGAGAGATTTTCCTGCCACACACGTTCTCTAAGATATTATGTTCCAGGGAGAGATTTTCCTGCCACACACATTCTCTAAGATATTATGTTCCAGGGGAGAGATTTTCCTGCCACACACATTCTCTAAGATATTATGTTCCAGGGGAGAGATTGTCCTGCCACACACATTCTCTAAGATATTATGTTCCAGGGGAGAGATTGTCCTGCCACATGTTATCTAAGCTGAGCGTAACTGCTGTGCTCTGCCCAACCACTCTGAAGGTCTTCTGTCAGATACGAGAGGAACTAATAAAGGCTCCACTGGCCATCCAATCACACACGTGACTTGTTCACCTCCAGTCTATAGAGACAGGCAAGGTCTGATGCCGACTTTGTGCATGCTGACTACTTCTTGCTGACCTCTTGCCACTTCCTGTTACCTGAATGAATATGTTTCTAACCTCAAGGGTCATTTCCTGGTAAAATGCCCCAAAATATAATGAATTTATTGCATGTCATATACTCAGTCTCCAGTATTGTGAATGTAGACTACTGTTTCTTGAGAGGAGTCTAGAAACAGACAGCGGTGAGAAGGAACACAGAGAGGAGTCTAGAAACAGACAGCGGTGAGAAGGAACACAGAGAGGAGTCTAGAAACAGACAGCGGTGAGAAGGAACACAGAGAGGAGTCTAGAAACAGACAGCGGTGAGAAGGATTATAGAGAGGAGTCTAGAAACAGACAGCGTTGAGAAGGAACACAGAGAGCACAACAACACACTTCAATGTTGGAAACGTAAAGATTCCAGAGGAGATGATTGACATGATGGCCAGCTCTTCTGACATTTGCAAACTAAACTGATGATTGGCTTAGTGGTCCTGACAAATGGCTACAGGCCAGCACATCAGAGCACACTGAAGTCCTGAGGAATAGGTACAGGCCAGCACATCAGATCAGAGCACACTGAAGTCCTGAGGAATAGGTACAGGCCAGCACATCAGATCAGATCACACTGAAGTCCTGAGGAATAGGTACAGGCCAGCACATCAGATCAGATCACACTGAAGTCCTGAGGAATAGGTACAGGCCAGCACGTCAGATCAGACTGAAGTCCTGAGGAATAGGTACAGGCCAGCACGTCAGATCAGAGCACACTGAAGTCCTGAGGAATAGGTACAGGCCAGCACATCAGAGCAGAGCAGACTGAAGTCCTGAGGAATAGGTACAGGCCAGCACATCAGAGCACACTGAAGTCCTGAGGAATAGGTACAGGCCAGCACATCAGATCAGAGCACACTGAAGTCCTGAGGAATAGGTACAGGCCAGCACATCAGATCAGACTGAAGTCCTGAGGAATAGGTACAGGCCAGCACGTCAGATCAGAGCACACTGAAGTCCTGAGGAATAGGTACAGGCCAGCACGTCAGATCAGACTGAAGTCCTGAGGAATAGGTACAGGCCAGCACATCAGATCAGAGCACACTGAAGTCCTGAGGAATAGGTACAGGCCAGCACATCAGATCAGACTGAAGTCCTGAGGAATAGGTACAGGCCAGCACATCAGATCAGACTGAAGTCCTGAGGAATAGGTACAGGCCAGCACGTCAGATCAGACTGAAGTCCTGAGGAATAGGTACAGGCCAGCACATCAGATCAGACGGAAGTCCTGAGGAATAGGTACAGGCCAGCACGTCAGATCAGACTGAAGTCCTGAGGAATAGGTACAGGCCAGCACGTCAGATCAGACTGAAGTCCTGAGGAATAGGTACAGGCCAGCACATCAGAGCAGACTGAAGTCCTGAGGAATAGGTACAGGCCAGCACATCAGATCAGACTGAAGTCCTGAGGAATAGGTACAGGCCAGCACATCAGATCAGACTGAAGTCCTGAGGAATAGGTACAGGCCAGCACGTCAGATCAGAGCACACTGAAGTCCTGAGGAATAGGTACAGGCCAGCACATCAGAGCAGAGCAGACTGAAGTCCTGAGGAATAGGTACAGGCCAGCACATCAGATCAGAGCACACTGAAGTCCTGAGGAATAGGTACAGGCCAGCACATCAGATCAGACTGAAGTCCTGAGGAATAGGTACAGGCCAGCACGTCAGATCAGACTGAAGTCCTGAGGAATAGGTACAGGCCAGCACGTCAGATCAGAGCACACTGAAGTCCTGAGGAATAGGTACAGGCCAGCACATCAGATCAGACTGAAGTCCTGAGGAATAGGTACAGGCCAGCACATCAGAGCAGACTGAAGTCCTGAGGAATAGGTACAGGCCAGCACATCAGAGCAGAGCAGACTGAAGTCCTGAGGAATAGGTACAGGCCAGCACATCAGATCAGACTGAAGTCCTGAGGAATAGGTACAGGCCAGCACGTCAGATCAGAGCACACTGAAGTCCTGAGGAATAGGTACAGGCCAGCACATCAGATCAGACTGAAGTCCTGAGGAATAGGTACAGGCCAGCACGTCAGATCAGACTGAAGTCCTGAGGAATAGGTACAGGCCAGCACGTCAGATCAGAGCACACTGAAGTCCTGAGGAATAGGGACCAACCAGCACGTCAGATCAGAGCAGACTGAAGCTCCCTTGGCTAAACTGGCCCTGCTTTGAAAGGCTGATATCCAAGATCAATTCCCCAACGTCCCTCTCGTTCTCTAACACCATAACAGACTTATCACCTAACATATGGAAAGTTTAGGATTTTTATCTCATCGCAACAAAATCTTGGACTAATAAAAATGGAAACTAAGTGGTCATGATAAAATTACCTTTGTAGTTTGCAACAGCTGAGGAGTTAGTCATGCTAAAGGACGTCACTAGGATATCATGTTCAATAGTCATGCTAAAGGAAGTCACTAGGATATCATGTTCAATAGTCATGCTAAAGGAAGTCACTAGGATATCATGTTCAATAGTCATGCTAAAGGACGTCACTAGGATATCATGTTCAATAGTCATGCTAAAGGACGTCACTAGGATATCATGTTCAATAGTCATGCTAAAGGACGTCACTAGGATATCATGTTCAATAGTGAAGCTAAAGGACGTCACTAGGATATCCTGTTCAAGGAGGCGTTCAGATCGCTAAGGGAAATCCTCTCATTTGATTTGATTTGATTCATACTTCTGTGCCTTGTCCACATTCTCTTTGACGTCATTAGTTTTATCATATATTTTATTGAACCTTTATTTAACTAGACAAGTCAGTTAAGAACAAATTCTTAGTTACAATGACGGCCTACCGGGATTAACTGCCTTGTTCAGGGGCAGAACGACATATTTTTACCTTGTCAGCTCGGGGATTCGATCCAGCAACCTTTCGGTTACTGACCCAACACTCTAACCACCAGGCTACCTGCCAACGCCATCATATTGACATGATGTCGTGAATTATCCCTCTGTGGCATGGACAGGGTGCTGGTTCTGGAGTGAATCGGTCTTGGGGTGTGTGTGTGTGAGCTGCAGAACACAAAACAAGACACACAACTGAACCAATTCCTTCCATCTATATTCTTACTTGAAAGAGCATTTATAATATGTGTATTTATATTTATGTATTTACAGTATATAAATATATTACTGTTCATTTCCGCTATGAACAACAAGGACACTTCTCTTCTATTCCATCGACATAAAAAACAAACCCCATCAAGATATGTCTTATAGGAGATCAAAGCTATTCTGTTCCAGTAGGTAGCTGACTTGACTCCAGGTCACGATAAGCTCTAAGACATGAAGTCCGACCACGGTCCAGGGCGGTGAGGTGATACGGCGGCCCTCTCTCCTCTCGACTTTGAAATGTCTTCCAAGGCTGGTTCCAGATTCCCCTCTCCGACGTGTAACCCAACCAGTTCTGAGGGATCCTAAGATTAGCAGAGACAAAGAGCTGCGTTGAGACCTGAGCGGCTCGGAGGGGATGTAATTAACTTGATGTGAAAGGCCTTCCCTCCAGAGATGAGAGAGGACTGCTGAGGACTCGGAGGAGAAGGTTGGAGGTGGACTGGAGGACCCCTTTTCACAGCTTATATCCCCCCCTTTCATGTGTCTGATGAGACTGAACAGAGTAGTATCAGACTCCAATGAGAGGGAAGTGAATTGAACCCATTAGCCTGGCCTACAAATAGGGATGTGATCAGCGACAGTACATTCACATTACAGGGAAATCTCCCTATGTATTCGGAGGTAGCAGTAGTGTTCTTTAAATTCACACTGTAAAAATTACACTGAGTGAACAAAACATTATGAACACCGTCCTAATATTGAGTTGCATCCACCTTTGGTCCTCTGAACAGCCTCGACTCGTCAGGGCGTTCCACAGGGATGCTGGCCCATGTTGACTCCAATGCTTCCCACAGTTGTGTCAAGCGGGATGTCCTTTGGGTGGTGGACCATTCTTGATAAACACAGGAAACTGCTGAGCATGAAAAAAACAGTAGCGTTGCAGTTCTTGACACATTCAAACCGGTGCGCCTGGCACCTACCAACATCCATACCCCGTTCAAAGGCACCTACCAACACCATACCCCGTTCAAAGACACCTACCACCACCACACCCCGATCAAAGACACCTACCACCACCACACCCCGTTCAAAGACACCTACCACCACCACACCCCGTTCAAAGACACCTACCACCACCACACCCCGTTCAAAGACACCTACCACCACCACACCCCGTTCAAAGACACCTACCACCACCACACCCCGTTCAAAGACACCTACCACCACCATACCCCGTTCAAAGACACCTACCACCACCACACCACGTTCAAAAGACACCTACCACCACCATACCCCGTTCAAAGACACCTACCACCACCACACCCCGTTCAAAGACACCTACCACCACCACACCCCGTTCAAAGACACCTACCACTACCACACCACGTTCAAAGACACCTACCACCACCATACCCCGTTCAAAGACACCTACCACCACCACACCCCGTTCAAAGACACCTACATATGTTGTCTTGCCCATTCACCCTCTGAATGGCACATATACACAATCCATGTCTCAACTGTCTCAAGGCGTAAGCATCCTTCTTAAATAACCTGTGTCCACCTCTCCATCAATAAGGGATCACAGCGTTCACCTGGATTCACCTGGTCAGTCTATGTCGTGGAAAGAGCAGCTTTTGTTTTGTACACTCAGTGTGCGTCCCTGTCAAAGGTCACTGCCCTCAGCAGAACTTAGGGGAACTCTTCAAATGGAATCCATTGTCACAATCCTACACGTATTGAGTGTATTTGTGTCATTTTTGTGAAAAGTGTTGATAAAATATTATTCAAGTCAGCAGCACATCTGAAAGTGGTTTCTGTCAGGTCCTTCTGTCTGTCTTGACTGAGGGAGAGAGAGAGACAGGGGAACTTAATAAGACCCTCTAAAACGCAGGGTTGTAACTTGGCAGGCACGCTCTCTCTCTCTCTGCCTCTCCCTCTCTCTCGCTCTCTCTCCCCCTCTCTCTCTCGTGCTCTCTCTCTCCCTCTCGCTCTCCTCTCTCTGCCTCTCTCTCTCCCCTCTCTCTCGTGCTCTCTCTCTCCCTCTCGCTCTCCCTCTCTCTCATGCTCTCTCTGCCTCTCCCTCTCTCTCTCGTGCTCTCTCTCTCTGCCTCTCCCTCTCTCTCTCGTGCTCTCTCTCTGCCTTTCCCTCTCCTCTCTCTAACTCTTTTGTCTCTCTTCATCTCTTTCTCTGCCTCTCTCTGTCTCTCTCTTGTTCCCCCTATCTTACTCCTTCCCCCTCTTTCTGTCTTCTCTCCCCTCTTTCTCTCTATCCCCTCTCTCTCTCTTACTCCTTACCACTCGTTCTGTCTTCTCTCCCCTCTTTCTCTCTACCCCCTCTCTCTCTCTTACTCCTTACCCCTCTTTCTGTCTTCCCTCCCCCTCCCCCTCTTTCTCTCTACCCCCTCTCTCTCTCTTACACCTTACCACACTTTCTGTCTTCTCTCCCCTCTTTCTCCCTACCCCCTCTCTCTCTCTTACTCCTTACCTCTCTTTCTGTCTTCCCTTCCCTCTTTCTCTCTACCCCCTCTCTCTCTTACTCCTTAACTCTCTTTCTGTCTTCCCTCCCCCTCCCAGAGTCCTTCCTCTACTAGTCCTTTCCTCCAATAATCCTTTTCTCCAAGTCCTTTCCACCCTCTTTCTCTCTACCCCCTCTTTCTGTCTTCTCTCCACACTTTCTCTCTACCCCCTCTCTCGCTCTTACTCCTTACCTCTCTTTCTGTCTTCTCTCCCCTCTTTCTCTCTACCCCCTCTCTCTCTTACTCCTTCCCCCTCTTTCTGTCTTCCCTCCCCCTCTTTCTCTCTCCCCCCTCTCTCTCTTACTCCTTACCCCTCTTTCTGTCGTCCCTCCCTCCCCCTCCCCCTCTCTCTCTGTCCCGTGTTCTCTCCCTCTCTCTCTCTCTTACTCCCCCTCTCTCAATTACTCCCCTCTCTCTCTTACTCCTTACCCCTCTTTTTGTCTTCCCTCCTCCCGTCTCTTCCCTCAAACTGGTCTGCAGTCAGTCTAGCTAGCAGCTGCTTTTCATCTCCATGCATTGGATAGATGAATAGTAACATATTCTGGGCATGCTGGCATGGCTCTCCCATATTACAGCACACACAGAGGAATTCAAAGCACCCTGCCTTCCTCCACTAGTCCTTTCCTCCAATAATCCTTTCCTCCACTAGTCCTTCCTCCACTAGTCCTTCCTCCACTAGTCCTTTCCTCCACTAGTCCTTCCTCCACTAGTCCTCTCCTCCACTAGTCCTTTCCTCCAATAATCCTTTCCTCCACTAGTCCTTTCCTCCACTAGTCCTTTCCTCCACTAGTCCTTTCACTAGTCCTTTCCTCCACTAGTCCTTTCCTCCAATAATCCTTTCCTCCACTAGTCCTTCCTCCACTAGTCCTTTCCTCCACTAGTCCTTTCCTCCACTAGTCCTTTCCTCCACTAGTCTTTCCTCCAATAATCCTTTCCTCCACTAGTCCTTTCCTCCACTAGTCCTTTCCTCCAATAATCCTTTCCTCCACTAGTCCTTTCCTCCACTAGTCCTTTCCTCCAATAATCCTTTCCTCCACTAGTCCTTTCCTCCACTAGTCCTTTCCTCCAATAATCCTTTCCTCCAATAATCCTTTCCTCCAATAATCCTTTCCTCCACTAGTCCTTTCCTCCAATAATCCTTTCCTCCACTAGTCCTTTCCTCCACTAGTCCTTTCCTCCAATAATCCTTTCCTCCACTAGTCCTTTCCTCCAATAATCCTCTCCTCCACTAGTCCTTTCCTCCACTAGTCCTTTCCTCCAATAATCCTTTCCTCCACTAGTCCTTCCTCCACTAGTCCTTTCCTCCACTAGTCCTTTCCTCCACTAGTCCTTTCCTCCACTAGTCTTTCCACTAGTCCTTTCCTCCACTAGTCCTTCCTCCACTAGTCCTTTCCTCCACTAGTACTTCCTCTACTAGTCCTTCCTCCACTAGTCCTTCCTCCACTAGTCCTTCCTCCACTAGTCCTTTCCTCCACTAGTCCTTTCCTCCACTAGTCCTTCCTCCACTAGACCTTTCCTCCACTAGTCCTTTCCTCCACTAGTCCTTTCACTAGTCCTTCCTCCACTAGTCCTTTCCTCCACTAGTCATTCCTCCACTAGTCCTTCCTCCACTAGTCCTTTCCTCCACTAGTCCTTTCCTCCATTAGTCCTTCCTCCACTAGTCCTTCCTCCACTAGTCCTTCCTCCACTAGTCCTTTCCTCCACTAGTCCTTCGTCCACTAGTCCTTCCTCCACTAGTCCTTTCCACCACTAGTCCTTCCTCCACTAGTCCTTTCCTCCAATAGTCCTTTCCTCCACTAGTCCTTTCCACCACTAGTCCTTCCTCCACTAGTCCTTTCCTCCACTAGTCCTTCCTCCACTAGTCCTTCCTCCACTAGTCCTTTCCTCCACTAGTCCTTCCTCCACTAGTCCTTCCTCCACTAGTCCTTCCTCTACTAGTTCTTCCTCCACTAGTCCTTCCTCTACTAGTCCTTCCTCCACTAGTCCTTCCTCCACTAGTGTTAACATTGCCAAAGCAAGTGAAGTAGATAATATATAAAGTGAAATAAACAATAAAAATTAACAGTAAACATTACACATACAGAAGTTTCAAAACAATAAAGACATTACAAATGTCATATTATTATATATATATATATATATACAGTGTTTTAACAATGTACAAATGGTTAAAGGACACAAGATAAAATAAATAAGCATAAATATGGGTTGAATTTACAATGGTGTGTGTTCTTCACTGGTTGCTCTTTTCTCTTGGCAACAGGTCACAAATCTTGCTGCTGTGATGTCACACTGTGGAATTTCACCCAGTAGATATGGGAGTTTATCAAAATTGGATTTGTTTTCGAATTCTTTGTGGATCTGTGTAATCTGAGGGAAATATGTCTCTCTAATATGGTCATACATCGGGCAGGAGGTTAGGAAGTGCAGCTCAGTTTCCACCTCATTTTGTGAGCAGTGAGCACATAGCCTGTCTTCTCTTGAGAGCCATGTCTGCCTACGGCGGCCTTTCTCAATAGCAAGGCTATGCTCACTGAGTCTGTACATAGTCAAAGCTTTCCTTAATTTTGGGTCAGTCACAGTGGTCAGGTATTCTGCCGCTGTGTACTCTCTGTTTAGGGACAAATAGCATTCTAGTTTGCTCTGTTTTTTTGTTAATTCTTTCCAATGTGTCAAGTAATTATCTCTCTCTCTCTCTCTCTCTCTCTCTCTCTCTCTTTCTCATCAGTGCAGCAACCAACCAACCAACCAACCCTCTCTCTCTCTCTCTCTCTCTTTCTCATCAGTGCAGCAACCAACCAACCAACCAACCCTCTCTCTCTCTCTCTTTCTCATCAGTGCAGCAACCAACCAACCAACCCTATCTCTCTCTCTCTTTCTCTCTCTCTCCCTCTCTCTCTCTTTCTCATCAGTGCAGCAACCAACCAACCAACCAACCCCCCCCCTCTCTCTCTCTCTCTCTCTCTCTCTCTCTCTCTCTCTCTTTCTCATCAGTGCAGCAACCAACCAACCAACCAACCCTCTCTCTCTCTCTTCTCTCTCTTTCTCTCTCTCTCTCTCTCTCTCTCTCTTTCTCATCAATTCAGCAACCAACCAACCAACCCTATCTCTCTCTCTTTCTCTCTCTCTTTCTCTCTCTCTCTCTCTCTCTTTCTCATCAGTGCAGCAACCAACCAACCAACCCTCTCTCTCTCTCTCTCTCTCTCTCTCTCTCTTTCTCATCAGTGCAGCAACCAACCAACCAACCAACCAACCCTATCTCTCTCTCTCTCTCTCTCTCTCTCTCTCTTTCTCATCAGTGCAGCAACCAACCAACCAACCCTCTCTCTCTCTCTCTCTCTCTCTTTTCTCTCTCTCTCTCTCTCTCTCTCTCTCATCAGTGCAGCAACCAACCCTCTCTCTCTCTTCCCCTCTCTCATCAGTGCTGCAACCAGCCCCCCCTCTCTCTCTCTCTCATCAGTGCAGCAACCAACACCCTCTCTCTCTCATCAGTGCAGCAACCAACCCTCTCTCTCTCACACTCTCTCTCTCTCATCAGTGCAGCAACCAACTGTATAAGTTAGCATAAGCTATACATCTAACAACCCTAATCCTCCCAGCCTTCAGCAAACTATTATACAATTAAGGAACATTTATTTTACAGAGACAACGTAAAAAAAAAGAGACAGTTGGATTAGAATTCATTATAGCATATAATTAATTCTAAAGCCTCAACTTAGAATAAACCATGTGCGACCCAAATGGCACTCTATTCCCTATAGAGTGCATTACTTTTGACCAAGGCTCATGAGGCTCTCTGCACTATAAAGGGGACATGGTGCCATTTGGGACCGAGCCTCAGGCTTTTGAACGGAATACTCAGCATATTGTGGAATGTCATTGTGGACGTACTGAAAACCCCCCTCAGGTGCTCAATGCTACGAACTGAAGAAGAAGGAAAAAAACATTCAAACTTCTGCAAGACAGTTAATGGTTTCTATCTCTTAATGCTGAGGTTAGTTTCTATCTCTTAATGCTGAGGTTAGTTTCTATCTCTTAATGCTGCGGTTAGTTTCTATCTCTTAATGCTGAGGTTAGTTTCTTTCTCTTAATGCTGAGGTTAGTTTCTATCTCTTAATGCTGTGGTTAGTTTCTATCTCTTAATGCTGAGGTTAGTTTCTATCTCTTAATGCTGAGGTTAGTTTCTATCTCTTAATGCTGAGGTTAGTTTCTATCTCTTAATGCTGCGGTTAGTTTCTATCTCTTAATGCTGAGGTTAGTTTCTATCTCTTAATGCTGAGGTTAGTTTCTATCTCTTAATGCTGAGGTTAGTTTCTATCTCTTAATGCTGAGGTTAGTTTCTATCTCTTAATGCTGAGGTTAGTTTCTATCTCTTAATGCTGAGGTTAGTTTCTATCTCTTAATGCTGAGGTTAGTTTCTATCTCTTATTAATGCTGAGGTTAGTTTCTATCTCTTAATGCTGAGGTTAGTTTCTATCTCTTAATGCTGAGGTTAGTTTCTATCTCTTAATGCTGAGGTTAGTTTCTATCTCTTAATGCTGAGGTTAGTTTCTATCTCTTAATGCTGAGGTTAGTTTCTATCTCTTAATGCTGAGGTTAGTTTCTATCTCTTAATGCTGAGGTTAGTTTCTATCTCTTAATGCTGAGGTTAGTTTCTATCTCTTAATGCTGAGGTTAGTTTCTATCTCTTAATGCTGAGGTTAGTTTCTATCTCTTAATGCTGAGGTTAGTTTCTATCTCTTAATGCTGAGGTTAGTTTCTATCTCTTAATGCTGAGGTTAGTTTCTATCTCTTAATGCTGAGGTTAGTTTCTATCTCTTAATGCTGAGGTTAGTTTCTATCTCTTAATGCTGAGGTTAGTTTCTATCTCTTAATGCTGAGGTTAGTTTCTATCTCTTAATGCTGAGGTTAGTTTCTATCTCTTATTAATGCTGCGGTTAGTTTCTATCTCTTAATGCTGAGGTTAGTTTCTATCTCTTAATGCTGAGGTTAGTTTCTATCTCTTATTAATGCTGAGGTTAGTTTCTATCTCTTAATGCTGAGGTTAGTTTCTATCTCTTAATGCTGAGGTTAGTTTCTATCTCTTAATGCTGAGGTTAGTTTCTATCTCTTAATGCTGAGGTTAGTTTCTATCTCTTAATGCTGAGGTTAGTTTCTATCTCTTAATGCTGAGGTTAGTGTCTATCTCTTAATGCTGAGGTTAGTTTCTATCTCTTAATGCTGTGGTTAGTTTCTATCTCTTAATGCTGAGGCTAGTTTCTATCTCTTAATGCTGAGGTTAGTTTCTATCTCTTAATGCTGAGGTTAGTTTCTATCTCTTAATGCTGAGGTTAGTTTCTATCTCTTAATGCTGTGGTTAGTTTCTATCTCTTAATGCTGAGGTTAGTTTCTATCTCTTAATGCTGTGGTTAGTTTCTATCTCTTAATGCTGAGGTTAGTGTCTATCTCTTAATTCTGAGGTTAGTTTCTATCTCTTAATGCTGAGGCTAGTTTCTATCTCTTAATGCTGTGGTTAGTTTCTATCTCTTAATGCTGAGGTTAGTTTCTATCTCTTAATGCTGAGGTTAGTTTCTATCTCTTAATGCTGAGGTTAGTGTCTATCTCTTAATGCTGAGGTTAGTTTATATCTCTTAATGCTGTGGTTAGTTTCTATCTCTTAATGCTGTGGTTAGTTTCCATCTCTTAATGCTGAGGTTAGTTTCTATCTCTTAATGCTGAGGTTAGTTTCTATCTCTTAATGCTGAGGTTAGTTTCTATCTCTTAATGCTGCGGTTAGTTTCTATCTCTTAATGCTGAGGTTAGTTTCTATCTCTTAATGCTGCGGTTAGTTTCTATCTCTTAATGCTGAGGTTAGTTTCTATCTCTTAATGCTGAGGTTAGTTTATATCTCTTAATGCTGAGGTTAGTTTCTATCTCTTAATGCTGAGGTTAGTTTCTATCTCTTAATGCTGAGATTAGTTTCTATCTCTTAATGCTGAGGTTAGTTTCTATCTCTTAATGCTGAAGTTAGTTTATATCACTTATTAATGCTGAGGTTAGTTTATATTTCTGTATATATACCATCAACTCCCTCTGCTAGTCTATAGTGATGACCATCAACTCCCTCTACTAGTCTATAGTGATGACCATCAACTCCCTCTACTAGTCTATAGTGATGACTGTATATATACCATCAACTCCCTCTACTAGTCTATAGTGATGACTGTATATATACCATCAACTCCCTCTACTAGTCTATAGTGATGACTGTCTATATACCATCAACTCCTCTACTACTATAGTGATGAGTCTATAGTGATGACTGTATAGACACCATCAACTCCCTCTACTAGTCTATAGTGATGACTGTCTATATACCATCAACTCCCTCTACTAGTCTATAGTGATGACTGTATAGACACCATCAACTCCCTCTACTAGTCTATTGTGATGACCATCAACTCCCTCTACTAGTCTATAGTGATAACCATTAACTCCCTCTACTAGTCTATAGTGATGACTGTATAGATACCATCAACTCCCTCTACTAGTCTATAGTGATGACTGTATATAAACCATCAACTCCCTCTACTAGTCTATAGTGATACTACCATTAACTCAACCCTCTACTAGTCTATAGTGATGACTGTATAGATACCATCAACTCCCTCTACTAGTCTATAGTGATGACTGTATATAAACCATCAACTCCCTCTACTAGTCTATAGTGATGACCATCAACTCCCTCTACTAGTCTATAGTGATGACTGTATAGACACCATCAACTCCCTCTACTAGTCTATAGTGATGACCATCAACTCCCTCTACTAGTCTATAGTGATGACTGTATATAAACCATCAACTCCCTCTACTAGTCTATAGTGATGACCATCAACTCCCTCTACTAGTCTATAGTGATGACTGTATATATACCATCAACTCCCTCTACTAGTCTATAGTGATGACTGTATAGACACCATCAACTCCCTCTACTAGTCTATAGTGATGACTGTCTATATACCATCAACTCCCTCTACTAGTCTATAGTGATGACTGTATAGACACCATCAACTCCCTCTACTAGTCTATAGTGATGACCATCAACTCCCTCTACTAGTCTATAGTGATGACTGTATATATACAATGGACTCCCTCTACTAGTCTATAGTGATGACTGTGCATGTACCATCAACCATCTCTACTAGTCCATAGTGATGACTGTACATGTACCACCATAGATGAACCAAGGCATAAAAACCACACCTGCTCCACATTGACTGTCCATCCTAGAAACACGTAGACAATTATCCTGAAGACTGACAGGGTGTTGAGGCATTCAGAGAGACAGACAGACGGACGGACGGACAGACAGACAGACGGACAGACGGACGAACAGACAGGCAGGCAGTCAGACTCGCAGACAGACAGAGAGACAGGCAGCAGTCAGACACGCAGACAGACAGGAGAGAAAGAGAGACAGACACACGGTCAGATACGCAGACAGACAGAGAGACAGACAGACAGGCAGGCAGTCAGACACGCAGACAGACAGAGAGAAAGAGAGACAGACACACAGTCAGACACGCAGACAGACAGAGAGACAGACAGACAGGCAGGCCGACAGATATTCAGACAGAGAGGCAGACAGACAGACAGAAAACCAGACAGCCAGGCAGTCAGGCACGCAGACAGACAGAGAGACAGGAAGTCAGGGAGGCCAACAGGCATTCAGACAGAGAAGCAGACAGACAGACAGAAAACCAGACAGCCAGGCAGTCAGACACACAGACAGACAGAGAGACAGGAAGTCAGGGAGGCCAACAGGCATTCAGACAGAGAAGCAGACAGACAGACAGAAAACCAGACAGCCAGGCAGTCAGGCACGCAGACAGACAGAGAGACAGGAAGTCAGGGAGGCCAACAGGCATTCAGACAGAGAAGCAGACAGACAGACAGAAAACCAGACAGCCAGGCAGTCAGACACACAGACAGACAGAGAGACAGGAAGTCAGGCAGGCAGTTCCCTCTCAGGGAGGAAACTGGTTTAGAATTGAAGATGGGGTTCCGTCTAGACACAGTTCCTTTTAGTTTAGGTCAGTTCTATCTTGCCTCTGAAGGACCCTTTAAAGCCTTTCCTTACAGGTAGACTCAGCGGTCCCATGGGTAGTTATTTTGTGTGGAGTCATTCTATGATTCACTAGTGTGGTTTGGGTTGAGTACCTCCGAGGGTCGATGTGAGTGGTCCTAAAAACAGCCATCCAGGAGTCTTAGCCCCGAGCCCGCAGCCTTCCATTCCACTGGTGGAAGAGACAAGTCATTTCACATTTCATACTTTAAAAAACCCTTTCAATGACTGGAGGAATTCATTGAGTCTTTTTTTTTTACTACAAGTGGAATGAATGTCATATACATTTAGTGACATCTGCAGGTTTAAATAATATCCCCCCTTTTCATGATATTGTTGACTTATGAAATGTGTTATATTTATATATATTTTTTGTAAACACAATGGTCAATAGTAGTACAGATAGTGGCCTAGCTGTGTAGAGTCGACACATCCCATCACCAAGAGGTTTGGAGCAGCAATGAGGAAAGGATCTGATCAACTCAAATATCATATCATCTAGCAATCAATCATTTTTTAGTGAAATCATTATTCGACTATTTTCAAGAGTTGAACAGACATTTTTATTTTCTATTTACATCGGAAACGAGTGTTCAGTCTCCGGCTGGGGGGATAAGTGACGGATAAACTCATCACCACTTCCTATCAGTAGGCGGTGCTACTGTAAATATATCCAGAAGCATTTCAAGGATATTACATACAATTCTTACCCATAAATAATATTCACACGTTTACGTAGCCGACTGATGATGGAACTTAGACAGTAGCCTTTAGGTAAATGTATGAATCATTACTTTTCCATTACTTTAATAAAATCATGCAGTAAAAACGTTTATTTGAACAGAAGACATACTCTATTATTTTTTATTTTAAGAATAGTCCGGGTGGTTAGATCCATACCCGCAGACAGTTACGTACTAAATGTGCATTCCAAGACTTGTTTCACAAACTAAACAATTCGCCACGACTTGTTCTCTCCCTGTGTGTCAGAGTCTCAGACCAGTGGACAGAATGCGTTTACCCTAAAACCTATGTGGCTTAAAGTTTCGTGGAGTTAGAGAAGTCCGACTTCAATTTTTGTACTAACGCCTCCCCATCCGTGCGTAATGGTGCGGGACTGCGCCGCAGATGTCTGTGTGCAGGAATGCTTTTATACTTCTGAGTTTGGGGTTAGGGTTGAATTTTATACGAATTGGTATGTTGTAGGCCTACCTCTCTTTTTCTAAACAACCACAAGGCATCTAAACGGTTCCAGGCTCCGGCTGTGAGTTAGTTTATCTGTACCTCCCTGAACTCTCCGATTAGCCGGGCAGGCAGCTGTCGTCATCAGCAGCACCCCCGGTTTTTCCCCTTTCCTAAATGGATGGGGTTGTCCTGCTTCATGCACAGTTCAACGGAAGCCAAAAGATTGGAACAACTTGTGAATTCACCCGTCAGTTTGGTTTGCGTTCGCGGTAACGTTCAGAAGAATGCTCGACGGCGGTTTCGCTGAAGAAGTTAAAGATTGAGAAGTTGTTTTTCTTTCTCATAAACTGTGCGGCGCTCAGGACTGGAGCAGGAGAGGAGGGAGAGGGAACAGCGGTTTGCCTACTACAACGTTTACAATAGAAAGGAAACTTCAACTCCCGTGAGGAGTGAAGTGGCAGCTCGTAATTCCACAATGGCTTTCGCTCTGGATTGTATATATTTATTGATGTGCTGTTCTCTCAGCTTGATATTTTTAGATCACAAACATACTGTGAAATCACATGGTAAGTTCTTATGATTTTACACTTTTTCCCCTCAACTTTTTGTTATTCAACTGTTGATTTTGAGCAGAGGGCTATAAAACGTATGGCGTACTGTATCTGAAGTTATATAACCACCTGGGTTTGATAGAGACTGAGGTCTTATTGAAGAACGTGTCCAAAAAATGCCACAAACTAGTCCAATAATTTAGTTGTACCTGAAAGGGTTAAGCCAAACTAAACTTTAGTGATGCAACTGGCTGGCTCATAACCCATAGACTAAACTAGAGACATATTATCCCATTTCTCCACTGTTCAGAAGTTCAATATCTTCTTAAATAAAGGTTAAAGTAAAGAATAAAAATATAATCTACCATAGTCATGAACCATTTGTTATTAGGCCAATTCTCCTTTAACTAGCATGCATCACTCTAATCCACAGCAGAGTAGAATCACTGTTTTATGTTTTTATTGAACCTTTATTTAACTAGGCAAGTCAGTATCAATTAAAGTATCCTATATTATTGTCTGTGCCTTTCACCAGGTTCCCATAAATTCCCATAAGTTCCCATTCCCCCCAAGTTCTCACACATTTCTGTGCATAAGTTCCTACTCTCTGAGAAAGAAATGTGCTATCTAGAACCTAAAACGGTTCTTTGGCTGTCCCCATAAGATAACCCTTTGAAGAACCCATTTTGGTTCCATGTAAAAACCGTTTCCACAGAGGATTCTACCTGGAACCCAAAAGAGTTCTATCTGGAACCCAAAAAAGTTCTATATGGGATCCAAAAAGAGTTCTACCTGGAACCCAAAAGAGTTCTATGTGGATCTAAAAGGGTTATCCTATGGGGACCGCCTAAGAACTCTTTTGAGACCCTTTTCTTCTAAGAGTTTATATTAGAACTGTCTAGTTGTCTCTGTTTCTCTGATGTTATTCTTGACTATTTGTCTCATCAGAACATCTCTCTGGAAAGTTAAGTGAATATGGTCTTATCGTGCCGTTCAGCACAGACTCCCACGGCCGCTACATCTCCCACGTGGTCTCGGTCTCAGGAGCCTGGGCCTCAGCTGCAACGGGAGAAAGTGAAAGTGAAGGTGCTGATGCAGGTGGTGGTGCTGGTGCTTCCTCATCCCCTGGTCTGGGAAAGAGGCGTGTGGCCCGCAGCGTCCCCGAGACTCCCTTTAACACGTCTGGCGCAGGCCAACACCTGTTTTTCAACGTCACTGTGTTTGGGAAAGAGTTGCACCTTCGCCTCAAAGCAAACAGGAGGCTGGTGGCGCCGGGGGCGTTTGTGGAATGGCAGGAGGACTTCGAGGAGAAGGCTAAGGAGCGTCTCCACGGGGACTGTGTTTTCACTGGAGACGTATCTGACATGCCAGAGGCCACTGTTGCCATAAGCAACTGTGATGGACTGGTAAGTCAATAACCAAACCCACCCTCCCTGAATTCCATACAATACAATGGTGCAAAATGAGTTAGTGCGCGCGCACACACACACACCTACTATTGTATACTGTACTGTCAGCCAGGTCTCAGAGCTGATAGTACAGATCTGGGACCAGGCTACTGTACACTGTAATCTAACCATATTAGTTGGCAAGACAGAACAAACAGATCTGGGACCAGGCTGCTGTACACTGTAATCTAACCATATGAGTTGGCAAGACAGAACAAACAGATCTGGGACCAGGCTGCTGTACACTGTAATCTAACCATATGAGTTGGCAAGACAGAACAAACAGATCTGGGACCAGGCTGCTGTACACTGTAATCTAACCATATGAGTTGGCAAGACAGCACGAACAGATCTGGGACCAGGCTGCTGTACACTGTAATCTAACCATATGAGTTGGCAAGACAGCAGGAACAGATCTGGGACCAGGCTGCTGTACACTGTAATCTAACCATATGAGTTGGCAAGACAGCACGAACAGATCTGGGACCAGGCTGCTGTACACTGTAATCTAACCATATGAGTTGGCAAGACAGCACAAACAGATCTGGGACCAGGCTGCTGTACACTGTAATCTAACCATATGAGTTGGCAAGACAGCAGGAACAGATCTGGGACCAGGCTGCTGTGCACTGTAATCTAACCATATGAGTTGGCAAGACAGCACGAACAGATCTGGGACCAGGCTGCTGTACACTGTAATCTAACCATATTAGTTGGCAAGACAGAACAAACAGATCTGGGACCAGGCTGCTGTACACTGTAATCTAACCATATGAGTTGGCAAGACTCCAGGAACAGATCTGGGACCAGGCTGCTGTACACTGTAACCTAACCATATGAGTTTGCAAGACAGCACAGTCATGGGTGGTAAACTCTACAATTCACTCGAAAAGGCAAAGCACACTGGGAAATTATATTGGAGGCGTGGCTTAGTGGTGGTGTTACTCAAAATGTTCAAGCTGATACAACTGAAATCTGGACCCACCACAGGGTCACAGTGACTCTATCCGTTTGAGTAACGGCAACAAAAAAATCCCTTTAAGTAACTGGACTGATATATATATTAAAGGTATACATCGAGATTTTGGCAACAAAGTCATTTATCTAATTCCCCAGTCAATTGAACTGGTGGATCAACATGTTTTATGTCTCTGTGTGCAGTTTGAAGGAGGTTGCTAAACTAGAGATAAAATACCGGTCATTGTGTAAACACCAGTTAGCGTTGGCTCTCTCTGAAACTCTCTCTAACTTCCTTTATATACTGGATGCAGAGACATAAAAATGGTTTCTATGAGTCCCGAAGTTTCCGTTTTTTAGTGCAACGGGTTTCCTCAAAAGTTTAAGATTAATGACAGCAAAACGGGGTTAACACTGAAGCATTGTCCACTGGACACAATAACTTGAATGAATAACAACAAGTTGAAGTGAACAGCAGGGAGGCATGATGCTTGTCCATTGCTTTGCTATGGATCCCTGTTAACTATAGAGAACTCAGTATACAGTAGCCTCTACTTAGCCTACAGCCCTACACTACTGCTTCCAGGGAATAGTTCTCTGTTCAGCTGTCCAGACATTACTTTCTCTGTTGAGGGAATAGTTCTCTGTTCAGCTGTCCAGACATTACTTTCTCTGTTGAGGGAATAGTTCTCTGTTAAGCTGTCCAGACATTACTTTCTCTGTTGAGGGAATAGTTCTCTGTTAAACTGTCCAGACATTACTTTCTCTGTTGAGGGAATAGTTCTCTGTTAAGCTGTCCAGACATTACTTTCTCTGTTACTGTTACTGCTCTGTTACTGCTCTGTTACTGTTACTGCTCTGTTCCTGCTCTGTTACTGTTACTGCTCTGTTCCTGTTACTGTTCTGTTACTTCTCTGTTACTGTTACTGCTCTGTTCCTGCTCTGTTACTGTTACTGCTCTGTTACTGCTCTGTTACTGTTACTGCTCTGTTACTGCTCTGTTACTGTTACTGCTCTGTTACTGCTCTGTTACTGCTCTGTTACTGCTCTGTTACTGCTCTGTTACTGCTCTGTTACTGTTACTGCTCTGTTACTGTTACTGCTCTGTTACTGTTACTGCTCTGTTACTGTTACTGCTCTGTTACTGTTACTGCTCTGTTACTGTTACTGCTCTGTTACTGTTACTGCTCTGTTACTGTTACTGCTCTGTTACTACACTGTCACAAACCTTTTCACCTATAGTAGGAAAAAGTATGAAAATGTGTCAGATTGTCTGCTAAATTACTAAAATGTGTCAGATCGTCTGCTAAATTACTAAAATGTGTCAGATTGTCTGCTAAATTACTAAAATGTGTCAGATCATCTGCTAAATTACTAACATGTGTAGGGTGAAGTTGCCCCTAGGCGCTGTTCTTGGGTCAGTTTGACATTTTCCCCAGTTAAGGGCTTTTGCTTGGACGACCGACTAAATTCACATAGAACTGTGAGTTATAGATATGTCATTCTCATTGAAAGCAAGTCTAAGAAGCGTTAGATTTGTTCTATGTACGCTATTTCTATGCTTCCTGCTCATAAGTTTATTTTTTTCAAACATTCATTGTTGACCAGCAGGGTCAGATAATAATAATCACAGTGGTTGTAGAGGGTGCAACAGGTCAGCACCTCAGGAGTAAATGTCAGTTGTCTTTTCATAGTAGAAGTTAGAGACAGCAGGTGCGATAGGGACAGAGAGTCGAAAACAGCAGGTCCGGGACAAGGTAGCACGACCAGGTGGACTGGGGGACAGCAAGGAGTCATCAGGCCAGGTAGTCCTGAGGCACGGTCCCAGGGCTCAGGTCCTCTGGGAGGGGAGGGAGAGAGATAATTAGAGGGAGCATACTTAATTATACACAGGACACAGGATAAGACAGGACACAAGTGTCAAGACCTTGGCAGAACTTTAACAGGGTTAGATACGTTAGGAGAACCAGGTGTTATGACCACCAAACAAGTCATCTGTGATTTAAAGTATTGGGTGGTAATGATAGCTGGACCAAGCTGAGGTGATGTCCCATATCAGTCTGATATAAAGTATTGGGTGGTAATGATAGCTGGACCAAGCTGATGTGATGTCCCATATCAATCTGATATAAAGTATTGGGTGGTAATGATAGCAGGACCAAGCTGATGTGATGTCCCATATCAGTCTATAAAGTATTGGGTGGTAATGATAGCAGGACCAAGCTGAGGTGATGTCCCATTGCAGTCTGATATAAAGTATTGGGTGGTAATGATAGCAGGACCAAGCTGATGTGATGTCCCATATCAGTCTATAAAGTATTGGGTGGTAATGATAGCAGGACCAAGCTGAGGTGATGTCCCATCGCAGTCTGATATATAGTATTGGGTGGTAATGATAGCTGGACCAAGCTGAGGTGATGTCCCATTGCAGTCTGATATAAAGTATTGGGTGGTAATGATAGCAGGACCAAGCTGATGTGATGTCCCATATCAGTCTATAAAGTATTGGGTGGTAATGATAGCAGGACCAAGCTGAGGTGATGTCCCATCGCAGTCTGATATATAGTATTGGGTGGTAATGATAGCAGGACCAAGCTGAGGTGATGTCCCATATCAATCTGATATAAAGTATTGGGTGGTAATGATAGCAGGACCAAGCTGAGGTGATGTCCCATTGCAGTATGATATAAAGTATTGGGTGGTAATGATAGCAGGACCAAGCTGAGGTGATGTCCCATATCAGTCTATAAAGTATTGGGTGGTAATGATAGCAGGACCAAGCTGAGGTGATGTCCCATATCAGTCTATAAAGTATTGGGTGGTAATGATAGCAGGACCAAGCTGATGTGACGTCCCATATCAGTCTATAAAGTATTGGGTGGTAATGATAGCAGGACCAAGCTGAGGTGATGTCCCATCGCAGTCTGATATAAAGTATTGGGTGGTAATGATAGCAGGACCAAGCTGAGGTGATGTCCCATATCAGTCTATAAAGTATTGGGTGGTAATGATAGCTGGACCAAGCTGAGGTGATGTCCCATATCAGTCTATAAAGTATTGGGTGGTAATGATAGCAGGACCAAGCTGATGTGATGTCCCATATCAGTCTATAAAGTATTGGGTGGTAATGATAGCAGGACCAAGCTGAGGTGATGTCCCATCGCAGTCTGATATAAAGTATTGGGTGGTAATGATAGCAGGACCAAGCTGAGGTGATGTCCCATATCAGTCTATAAAGTATTGGGTGGTAATGATAGCAGGACCAAGCTGAGGTGATGTCCCATATCAGTCTATAAAGTATTGGGTGGTAATGATAGCAGGACCAAGCTGATGTGACGTCCCATATCAGTCTATAAAGTATTGGGTGGTAATGATAGCAGGACCAAGCTGAGGTGATGTCCCATCGCAGTCTGATATAAAGTATTGGGTGGTAATGATAGCAGGACCAAGCTGATGTGACGTCCCATATCAGTCTATAAAGTATTGGGTGGTAATGATAGCAGGACCAAGCTGAGGTGATGTCCCATCGCAGTCTGATATAAAGTATTGGGTGGTAATGATAGCAGGACCAAGCTGAGGTGATGTCCCATTGCAGTCTGATATAAAGTATTGGGTGGTAATGATAGCAGGACCAAGCTGATGTGACGTCCCATCGCAGTCTGTCACCTTCCCTGCTACTTCTGACAGAAACAACATGCAAGGAATAGTGATTTAAGACAGCATTTTCACCCTTGACCTTTAATGACATGTCTATGTGGATATTATTCTGCCACTTGTCAACCACCTGGTTCTCCTAACGTGTCTAACCCTTTTGAACTCTGAACCACCTGGTTCTCCTAACCTGTCTAACACTGTTGAACTCTGAACCACCTGGCTCTAACCCTGTTGAACTCTGGTTGCTTCTTTGCTTCTTTGTCTATGTTGTTTTATGTGTATTTGTGCAGTGTGTGTGTGTGTGTGTAATATATCCTACATTACCCCATTACATTGCATTTATTTCTGTCAACACCCCCACCCACCCACCCCCACAGAGACAGGGGCAGAAGAATAGAGCACCACTGTTCAGCATAAGAACAATGTGATCATTCATTAAAGAGACATTGTTTTCTCACTCTGAGGTAATTACAGACATGCTTGTACACACACACACACACACCCTAGTACTGTATACTCTACTGTACTCTCAGCCGGCTCCCAGATCTGTTTGTTCATTGTAAATGACAAACCAACCATATGAGGACAATGCTATTCTGTTCTGTGTACTCTGAGTGAGGGAATCAGTCCCGTAGCCTAAAAGGTCCTGAATGTTGCGTTATTTAACCAGGCAAGTCAGTTAAGAACAAATTCTTATTTATAAGTAACAGTGTGTTAACTGCCTGTTCAGGGGCAGAATGACAGATTTGTACCTTTTCAGCTCAGGGATTTGAACTTGCAACCTTCTGGTTACTAGTCCAATGCTCTAACCACTAGGCTACCCTGCTGCCCTGTTATTTCTCTTACTGTAGTTTCTGGTATAAAATGATGCTCTCAAACAGACTGTATTTCTCCATGGACTGAAGAAAAGAACAATTACTTTTCTGAACAATATTGATCTGGAAGAGTTACATTTTGCTTAACCAAATTCACAAACATTTTCAGACTTATAAGGGACAGTTTTGATACATTTTCATGAACATGTTATTGTTATTGGTTATTGTGATTTGATTGAGATTTTGGTCACTGGTCATTGGTCACTGAGTGGACAAAACATTAAGAACACCTGCTCTTTCCATGACATAGACTTTGACCAGGTGAATCCAAGTGAAAGTTAAGCTTATTGATGTAACTTGTTAAATTTGGGCGGCAGGTAGCCTAGTGGTTAGAGTGTTGGGCCAGTAACCAAAAGGTTGCTAGATCGATTACCAGAGCTGACAAAAATCTGTCGTTCTGCCCCTGAACAAACCAGTTAACCCACTGTTCCTAGACCAGTTAACCCACTGTTCCTAGACCAGTTAACCCACTGTTCCTAGACCAGTTAACCCCCACTGTTCCTAGACCAGTTAACCCACTGTTCCTAGACCAGTTAACCCACTGTTCCTAGACCAGTTAACCCACTGTTCCTAGGCCGTCGTTGTAAATAAGAATTTGTTCTTAATCCGCTTACATAGTAAAATAAAACATCCACTTCAATCAGTGTAGATGAAGGGTAGGAAAGTGAA
>NC_088235.1:6661947-6671947 GCF_036934945.1 Oncorhynchus masou masou
TTAAAGCCATAGAGGAGATAATGACTGATGAAAAGAGAGAGAGAGAGAGAGAGAGAGACAGAGAGGAGAGAGAGAGCAAGAGAGAGAAGCAAAGACAGGGAAAGAGAGAAGCAGAGAGAGAGAGAGAGAGAAGAGAGAGCCCCTTGAATTGAATTGAGAGTGAGATAGGCAGGCAGACAGACAGACAGACAGACAGACAGACAGACAGACAGACAGACAGACAGACAGAGATATGAGAGAGCGAAAGAGAAAGAGAGAGGGAGCCTGTTTAGGTGCAGCAACATCAAATGTGGGTCATTCCATTTCCCTTACACTACGGCTGTATGTATGTAACACACACACACACACACACACACACACAGATCTCTGTGACATAATGGCTGTATGTATGTAACACACACACACACACACACACACACACACACACACACACACACACACACACACACACACACACACACACACACACACAGATCTCTGTGACATAATGGCTGTATGTATGTAACACACACACACACACACACACACACACACACACACACACACACACACAGATCTCTGTGACATAATGGCTGTATGTATGTAACACACACACACACACACACACACACACACACACACACACACACACACACACACACACACACAGATCTCTGTGACATAATGGCTGTATGTATGTAACACACACACACACACACACACAGATCTCTGTGACATAATGGCTGTATGTATGTAACACACACACACACACACACACACACACACACACACACACACACACACACACACACACACACAGATCTCTGTGACATAATGGCTGTATGTATGTAACACACACACACAAACACACACACACAGATCTCTGTGACATAATGGCTGTATGTTTGAGTAACGTTAGTCTTTTGTGCCTTCCCTTCACAGTACTGTTGCTCATAACACAACATAAATGGTTCAAAATGTTAGACGTACGCACAGCAAATACTAGACACCAGAATGACCGTTAGTGGTTGACTGACATTGATTCCGCCTGCACTGACCTGTCTCATATCTCGCAAAGCATCCTGGGATACTTCGAGTCGATATTCACGTAATAAATTGGAAATACCCTTGACCACGCCCAAAAATTGGGGACAAACACACATTCTTTTCCATTGACCCCCAGTGTAAAAGAGACAACATTGTCGTTGATTTCGAGTTATACAGAAAATAACAAAACATGCCGAAAAAGCTGCTGTGTGGTTTAATGTACATTTAAGCAGGTCAAAAATCCCAACCTACGCCTCGCAGTGCTCCCACGTAGGGACATAGAACCTGCTAGAAGAGCCCTGTGGCTTCAGGCTGTTTGGAGTCCAAGTAGGCTACACGTAGCTAGAGTTCAGGCTCTTTGGAGTCCAAGTAGGATACACGTAGATAGAGTTCAGGCTATTTAGGGTCGAAGTAGGCTACACGTAGCTAGAGTTCAGGCTCTTTGGAGTCCAAGTAGGATACACGTAGATAGAGTTCAGGCTATTTGGAGTCCAAGTAGGCTGCACGTAGCTAGAGTTCAGGCTCTCTGGAGTCCAAGTAGGATACACGTAGATAGAGTTCAGGCTATTTCGAGTCCAAGTTGGCTACACGTAGATAGAGTTCAGGCTATTTCGAGTCCAAGTAGGCTACACGTAGATATAGTAAACAATGAATCACAGGTAAGACAATTAACCTGTTTAGTATAGTTAGTTTGTAACTCACTACTTGTAGCTCTATAGTCTGTTTATTTAAGTTGTTGGTCTTGGCTAGCTTAATGTTTTGGTCTGTAGCTAGCTAGCACCTTCATGAAAAGGGGCATGAGGGAAGCCCTACAATATTACGTTTTTCTAAGTAGTGAGAAAGCAGGCAATGTTAAAAATGAATCATTAGACATGTTGTACTTTTCTTAAAGGTCGTTTTGTAATTGACTAAAACAAGTCAACGTTTTTTCGCTGTGTGCCAATGGGGTAACCTAGGTAACCACAGGTTGTTTTCCCCACAGGTGGGCGGGGCCTTGGAGTTCCATCTTTAAAGTGGAACTGCCAGCGTTTTAGCAACATGAAATCTTATTCAAATTGGTTCATATAAACACCCAGGAAAAATATAACACTTTTTTAAATTTATTTTTTAAACATTTTCTGACAAGAATTTAGATATGATCATTTACACGTTTTTCATAAATTAATAGAATGTTTGGGAATGTCGCATAGTAAGGCATTTGTGAAAATTGTATAGCAATGTAGAGTGGGAAAGTGGCCATCCTGCGTGGACAACGAATAGACACGGCAGTAAATAAAACCTAATAAAAACATCTGTCTTGTCCAGGACCGGAGTCTACACAGACCGGTGTGCTACAGCCAATCAGAGCTACAGTAGGCCTATATGCAAATATGCCATATGCCACACGGGCCTGTCATCATTCACTATGAACTGGACTGTGTGTTTACAGGCAGTAGGGCCTGTCATCATTCACTATGAACTGGACTGTGTGTTTACAGGCAGTAGGGCCTGTCATCATTCACTTTGAACTGGACTGTGTGTTTACAGGCAGTAGGGCCTGCCATCATTCACTATGAACTGGACTGTGTGTTTACAGGCAGTAGGACCTGCCATCATTCACTTTGAACTGGACTGTGTGTTTACAGGCAGTAGGGCCTGTCATAATTCACTCTGAACTGGACTGTGTGTTTACAGGCAGTAGGGCCTGTCATCATTCACTATGAACTGGACTGTGTGTTTACAAGCAGTAGGGCCTGTCATCATTCACTATGAACTGGACTGTGTGTTTACAAGCAGTAGGGCCTGTCATCATTCACTATGAACTGGACTGTGTGTTTACAGGCAGTAGGGCCCGTCATCATTCACTATGAACTGGACTGTGTGTTTACAGGCAGTAGGGCCTGTCATCATTCACTATGAACTGGACTGTGTGTTTACAGGCAGTAGGGCCTGTCATCATTCACTATAAACTGGACTGTGTGTTTACAGGCAGTAGGACCTGTCATCATTCACTGTGAACTGGACTGTGTGTTTACAGGCAGTAGGGCCTGTCATCATTCACTATGAACTGGACTGTGTGTTTACAGGCAGTAGGGCCTGTCATCATTCACTATGAACTGGACTGTGTGTTTACAGGCAGTAGGGCCTGGCATCATTCACTATGAACTGGACTGTGTGTTTACAGGCAGTAGGGCCTGTCATCATTCACTATGAACTGGACTGTGTGTTTACAGGCAGTAGGGCCTGCCATCATTCACTATGAACTGGACTGTGTGTTTACAGGCAGTAGGGCCTGTCATCATTCACTATGAACTGGACTGTGTGGCAGTAGGACCTGTCATCATTCACTGTGAACTGGACTGTGTGTTTACAGGCAGTAGGGCCTGTCATCATTCACTATGAACTGGACTGTGTGTTTACAGGCAGTAGGGCCTGTCATCATTCACTATGAACTGGACTGTGTTTTTCCATGCAGTAGGGCCTGTCATCATTCACTATGAACTGGACTGTGTGTTTACAGGCAGTAGGGCCTGTCATCATTCACTATGAACTGGACTGTGTGTTTACAGGCAGTAGGGCCTGTCATCATTCACTATGAACTGGACTGTGTGTTTACAGGCAGTAGGGCCTGTCATCATTCACTATGAACTGGACTGTGTGTTTACAGGCAATAGGGACTGCCATCATTCACTATGAACTGGACTGTGTGTTTACAGGCAGTAGGGCCTGTCATCATTCACTATGAACTGGACTGTGTGTTTACAGGAAGTAGGGCCTGCCATCATTCACTATGAACTGGACTGTGTGTTTACAGGAAGTAGGGCCTGTCATCATTCACTATGAACTGGACTGTGTGTTTACAGGCAGTAGGGCCTGTCATCATTCACTATGAACTGGACTGTGTGTTTACAGGCAGTAGGGCCTGTCATCATTCACTATGAACTGGACTGTGTGTTTACAGGCAGTAGGGCCTGTCATCATTCACTATGAACTGGACTGTGTGTTTACAGGCAGTTGCAACAGCAACACATTAGATCATTAGAACTCATTCGCCAAAATACACCTGAATGGGTTTCTATAAATATATAAATACCACAGGAGTCCTCTTACATTTGGGAACTTTACAGTCCTATTGATCAAACAACCATGAGAAGGTAGACTCTCTCTCCCTCAGTTATGCACATCAACAAGATCAACAACTAATACTAGCCAGAGTGAGATTAACTAAAATCTAACGAGGGAACATTAGATAAACCCTCTCAAACGTTTTCAGCTAGTTGGCCGTCAAAATCACACTGATAAACGATGGGGAATTGTAGCCTCCACGTCCTTCTGCAGCTTTTGCCTGCCAATGCATTCTTGTCCCAACACACGTTTTGACAACTGAATGGGAACTTTCCTGCCTGTCCCGCCAGCTCATTTGATCGATGCCAAGTACATTTGATCGATGCCAAGTACATTTGATTGATGCCAAGTACATTTGATTGACAACTAAGAGATACGCTGACTGTGGATAACAATCATTCAAATTCAGCATAGCTAGTCAGTCCTTTCTCCTCTCTCAGAGGGGGAACAGCTCCCAACTTCCCATAGTCAGTCCTCTCTCCTCTCTCAGAGGGGAACAGCTCCCAACTTTCCATAGTCAGTCCTCTCTCCTCTCTCAGAGGGGGAACAGCTCCCAACTTCCCATAGTCAGTCCTCTCTCCTCTCTCAGAGGGAACAGCTCCCAACTTCCCATAGTCAGTCCTTTCTCCTCTCTCAGAGGGGGAACAGCTCCCAACTTCCCATAGTCAGTCCTCTCTCCTCTCTCAGAGGGGGAACAGCTCCCAACTTCCCATAGTCAGTCCTCTCTCCTCTCTCAGAGGGGGAACAGCTCCCAACTTCCCATAGTCAGTCCTCTCTCCTCTCTGAGGGGGAACAGCTCCCAACTTTCCATAGTCAGTCCTCTCTCCTCTCTCCTCCCTCAGAGGGGGAACAGCTCCCAACAACCTATAGTCAGTCCTCTCTCCTCTCTCAGGGGGAACAGCGCCCAACTTTCCATAGTCAGTCCTCTCTCCTCTCTCAAAGGGGGAACATCTCTCAACTTTCCATAGTCAGTCCTCTCTCCTCTCTCCTCTCTCAGAGGGGGAACAGCTCCCAACTTCCCATAGTCAGTCCTCTCTCCTCTCTCAGAGGGGGAACAGCTCCCAACTTTCCATAGTCAGTCCTCTCTCCTCTCTCAGAGGGGGAACAGCTCCCAACAACCTATAGTCAGTCCTCTCTCCTCTCTCAGAGGGGGAACAGCTCCCAACAACCTATAGTCAGTCCTCTCTCCTCTCTCAGGGGGAACAGCTCCCAACTTCCCATAGTCAGTCCTCTCTCCTCTCTCAAAGGGGGAACATCTCCCAACAACCTATAGTCAGTCCTCTCCCTCCTCTTTCACCCCCACACGCCCGACATGAAGTCTGTCCTCTCTCAAAGAGGGAATGACATCACCCAGTAACAGTTACGTTATCTTGGTACACTGCCATGTACCCAGAGGGGCTGTTCATCCCTGCTCTGTTCAGCCCTCCTTTGTCCCTCCCTCCTCTGTTCATCCCTTCTCTGTTCAGCCCTCTGCTCAGCTCTCTGCTCAGCTCTCTGCTCAGCTCTCTGCTCAGCTCTCTGTTCAGCCCTCTGCTCAGCTCTCTGCTCAGCTCTCTGCTCAGCCCTCTGCTCAGCTCTCTGCTCAGCTCTCTGCTCAGCCCTCTGCTCAGCTCTCTGCTCAGCCCTCTGCTCAGCTCTCTGCTCAGCTCTCTGCTCAGCCCTCTGCTCAGCCCTCTGCTCAGCCCTCTGCTCAGCTCTCTGCTCAGCCCTCTGCTCAGCTCTCTGCTCAGCCCTCTGCTCAGCTCTCTGCTCAGCTCTCTGCTCAGCTCTCTGCTCAGCCCTCTGCTCAGCCCTCTGCTCAGCCCTCTGCTCAGCCCTCTGCTCAGCCCTCTGCTCAGCCCTCTGCTCAGCCCTCTGCTCAGCCCTCTGCTCAGCCCTCTGCTCAGCTCTCTGCTCAGCCCTCTGCTCAGCTCTCTGCTCAGCCCTCTGCTCAGCCCTCTGCTCAGCTCTCTGCTCAGCTCTCTGCTCAGCCCTCTGCTCAGCTCTCTGCTCAGCTCTCTGCTCAGCCCTCTGCTCAGCTCTCTGCTCAGCCCTCTGCTCAGCTCTCTGCTCAGCTCTCTGCTCAGCCCTCTGCTCAGCTCTCTGCTCAGCCCTCTTTTGGGGTGGCAGGTAGCCTACTGATTAGAGCATTGGGCCAGTAAACGAAAGGTTTATGGACCGAATCCCCGAGCTGACAAGGTAAACACCTGTCCTTCTGCCCCTGCCCCTAACCCACTGTTCCCTGGGTGCCGTGGATGTCGATTAAGGCATTACCCCGCACCTCTCTGATTCAGAGGGGTTAGAGGTTAAATGTGGAAGACACATTTCAGTTGAATGCATTCAGTTCTACACCTGAGTAGATATCCCCCTTTCCCTGTTCAGCCCTCCGATCCCAGACCTCCAGCATATGACAGTTAGATCCAGGGCCCTGTGTAACAGCTTCTCAGCTACACTATCAACATTCACATGACAGTTAGATCCAGGGCCCTGTGTAACAGCTTCTCAGCTACACTATCAACATTCACATGACAGTTAGATCCAGGGCCCTGTGTAACAGCTTCTCAGCTACACTATCAACATTCACATGACAGTTAGATCCAGGGCCCTGTGTAACAGCTTCTCAGCTACACTATCAACATTCACATGACAGTTAGATCCAGGGCCCTGTGTAACAGCTTCTCAGCTACACTATCAACATTCACATGACAGTTAGATCCAGGGCCCTGTGTAACAGCTTCTCAGCTACACTATCAACATTCACATGACAGTTAGATCCAGGGCCCTGTGTAACAGCTTCTCAGCTACACTATCAACATTCACATGACAGTTAGATCCATGACAGATGTACTAGGATAGTGATAACACCATGACAGATGTACTAGGATAGTGATAACATCATGACAGATGTACTAGGATAGTGATAACATCATGACAGATGTACTAGGATAGTGATAACACCATGACAGATGTACTAGGATAGTGATAACACCCTGACAGATGTACTAGGATAGTGATAACACCATGACAGATGTACTAGGATAGTGATAATACCCTGACAGATGTACTAGGATAGCGATAACACCCTGACAGATGTACTAGGATAGTGATAACACCCTGACAGATGTACTAGGATAGCGATAACACCCTGACAGATGTACTAGGATAGTGATAACACCCTGACAGATGTACTAGGATAGTGCTAACACCATGACAGATGTACTAGGATAGTGATAACATCATGACAGATGTACTAGGATAGTGATAACGCCCTGACAGATGTACTAGGATAGTGATAACGCCATGACAGATGTACTAGGATAGTGATAACGCCATGACAGATGTACTAGGATAGTGATGACACCCTGACAGATGTACTAGGATAGTGATAACGCCATGACAGATGTACTAGGATAGTGATAACGCCATGACAGATGTACTAGGATAGTGATAACACCCTGACAGATGTACTAGGATAGTGATAACACCCTGACAGATGTAGTAGGATAGTGATAACACCCTGACAGATGTACTAGGATAGCGATAACACCATGACAGATGTACTAGGATAGTGATAACATCATGACAGATGTACTAGGATAGTGATAACACCCTGACAGATGTACTAGGATAGTGATAACACCCTGACAGATGTACTAGGATAGTGATAACACCATGGCAGATGTACTAGGATAGTGATAACACCATGGCAGATGTACTAAGATAGTGATAACACCCTGACAGATGTACTAGGATAGTGCTAACACCATGACAGATGTACTAGGATAGCTCTAGCCCATTGTTGTTCTAGGTGCCGATGAACGATGGCTATGATTACTCGGGTGCTGTTTCTCATGGTTGGGGAATTAACACCGATGACGTGTGATGGAATGACATCTGTTGGGTGAAACATGAGTACTGGGATGGACGACTGCGCTGACTGGGAACTGGGAAGAGAAGGACAAGCTATTTCTGTTACCGTCAGTTAAACACAGAGAGAGTCACCTAGCAACAGCAGCATTCATCACAAATGGCACCCTATATTTCCCCTATGGGACCTGTTCAAAAGTAGTGCACTAAATTAGAGAATAGGGTGCCATTTGGGATGCTGTCTGGGATCACATCATCTAACTGATGGGTGTGTTAGGATGGTGTTGGGTTATCCGAGTTGACAGGGACAGATTCCAGATTCCTACCGTCATGTGATATTGAATTCTTTACGTGTGCCAACTACAGTATGTCGGTGCAGATTAGTCTGTGTTTAGTTCACTACTGTACATGGTGAAACTAATGCGTAGGTCACTGTCAAGTAGTTGACCCGTTGGATTGGGGTTCGATAGTACATCAGCAGATCTAGCCAGGCCGGTTCAGTGGTGTGTTCTACGAGGTCTGACTTTAGCACGATGCTTTGTCATGTCCTGCTCCACGCACATAACTGATCGGACTGGAACCATGACATTTAGGATTGGAACCATGACATTTAGGACTACAGCTGATCGGACTGGAACTATGACATTTAGGACTGGAACCATGACATTTAGGAATACAGCTGATCGGACTGGAACTATGACATTTAGGAATACAGCTGATTGGACTGGAACCATGACATTTAGGGTTGGAACCATGACATTTAGGAATACAGCTGATTGGACTGGAACCATGACATTTAGGAATACAGCTGATTGGACTGGAACCATGACATTTAGGGTTGGAACCATGACATTTAGGGTTGGAACCATGACATTTAGGAATACAGCTGATTGGACTGGAACCATGACATTTAGGGTTGGAACCATGACATTTAGGAATACAGCTGATTGGACTGGAACCATGACATTTAGGGTTGGAACCATGACATTTAGGAATACAGCTGATTGGACTGGAACCATGACATTTAGGACTACAGCTAATTGGACTGGAACTATGACATTTAGGAATACAGCTGATTGGACTGGAACTATGACATTTAGGAATACAGCTGATTGGACTGGAACCATGACATTTAGGGTTGGAACCATGACATTTAGGAATACAGCTGATCGGACTGGAACCATGACATTTAGGACTGGAACCATGACATTTAGGACTACAGCTGATTGGACTGGAACCATGACATTTAGGAAAACAGCTGATTGGACTGGAACCATGACATTTAGGAAAACAGGTGATTGGACTGGAACCATGACATTTAGGAATACAGCTGATTGGACTGGAACCATGACATTTAGGACTACAGCTGATTGGACTGGAACTATGACATTTAGGAATACAGCTGATTGGACTGGAACTATGACATTTAGGACTGGAACCATGACATTTAGGAATACAGCTGATTGGACTGGAACCATGACATTTAGGAATACAGCTGATTGGACTGGAACCATGACATTTAGGACTGGAACCATGACATTTAGGAATACAGCTGATTGGACTGGAACCATGACATTTAGGAATACAGCTGATCGGACTGGAACCATGACATTTAGGAATACAGCTGATTGGACTGGAACCATGACATTTAGGACTACAGCTGATTGGACTGGAACCATGACATTTAGGAATACAGCTGATCGGACTGGAACCATGACATTTAGGAATACAGCTGATTGGACTGGAACCATGACATTTAGGACTACAGCTGATTGGACTGGAACCATGACATTTAGGACTGGAACCATGACATTTAGGAATACAGCTGATTGGACTGGAACCATGACATTTAGGAATACAGCTGATCGGACTGGAACCATGACATTTAGGAATACAGCTGATTGGACTGGAACCATGACATTTAGGACTACAGCTGATTGGACTGGAACCATGACATTTAGGACTGGAACCATGACATTTAGGACTGGAACCATGACATTTAGGAATACAGCTGATCGGACTG